>NC_066365.1:46638449-46813449 GCF_013377495.2 Cygnus atratus | reverse complement strand
TTGTTGGGGAAGCATGACAGGAAAGAGCATCCGGGAAAGCCTCAAGTTCCAAATCCTGAGAGGCTTTAAGAAGAGGTTCAGTAGATTAAAGGAAAAAGCAGTGCACCGAACATAGCACTGAAACAAGGCGTTAAGCAGCACTGAGCAGTTCTGTACTGCACTGAGGCTGGAGCACATGGAATAATTAATATAAGGATGGGCTTGTTCAGTTCCAGGCTGCTGAACAGTACACTTGGAGAAAACAGATAAATTCAGATGTGTTTGGTGTTTTTTATGTTATTTCTGCAACAGTGCTGGTAGGAAATAGCAAAGCATGTTTGTGCTAGCAGCAGTGATACTGTTTGGAGGGTAGCACAGGCACACTAACTAGAGCATTGTATCTGAAGTCAGAATGGTTGCCACCAGTTGTGGCAAGAACCTTTGGTTTTGGAATGTACTCACCACATGCAGCAAGACCTTAACTGAAACCCTAAATACGTGAGGAACCACCACCACAAATGGGACAAGTCCCCTGGAGGTTGATAGGAGTTCATGCCTCTATCACAGATGCAATCTGCAGCTCCTGTACGTGCTTTTTATATATTAATATTGGTGTCATCTGGTTCAGTTTTGGTTCAGGAGAAAATTGTTTTAGCTTGTGAGGAAAAAGCACAGTGTAGATGTGCTTACCTTCCTGCCCGCAGGAACGGATCTTGCTTAATAAGGCTTAGTTAAGAGGTAAATTAAAAAAGGAAAGATTATGTTTTAAAATGTTCGTGTTGTTTCCTTTGCATATGTACAAACTGAACTCCTTTCCTTCTTTTTCCACCCCCTCAGACTTTACCGTAGATGTATTTTAAGGGCTGTTGGTGGTTATTTTTACCGAGGTCATGTTTGAAATAGCGTCTTGATGAAAACATAAACACAAACAGGTTTTCTGTAAGAAAACGTTTGGTTTTATTTTTTCTTTTATTGGTAAATGAAACTGTACCAGTAATGATTTCAGTGCTAATTTCCATCAAAACAGTGCAGAGAATATTTTACTTGGCAGGAATCTCGAGGAAAAAAAAAAAAGACCGCCATCACTCAGTTGGGATAAAGCTTTACGGACTTGCTGGAACTCCTCTGATGTCATGATACCACCTTGCTCCCTGTGTAACAGCCTCTCTGCCTGAATGTGATGTGATGGTAAGCCTTTCCTTGACTTCTGTGGTGTCTGTGGGCTGGCAGCCACGTCCGTGTCCTTTTAACCCAGCATGCGTTTCTTTTGCCCAGTTGAGTTTTGAGTCGATTTACATTTTGGCATCCACGACTTGCTCTGTAAAGGTCATTTTTCTGGCTGTTTTAAACCTTCTGCATGATCATTCTAGCTAACATTTCTCCATTAGCAGGAGAAATAGCAAGTAATCCCTCCCGCTTCTCCTGCAAGCGTGCAGTGGTAGTGTAGATCTTGGAGCAGAGAGGGAGATTTTGAGAAGACACGAGGTTTTGGCATGCTTAATGAATGGACAGCAGGGTCCTGCGTAGTGCACCAGGACTGGCTTCACAAATGAATTGCCAGGCAGGACTGCGGTTCTTTCCAGTTGTGGAATTTGCAGATTCTGGAGTGGGGTGGGTAAAACCTCTGCTTCTTGAACTTGAAGCTGCCTTCGGTCTAGAAAACTCCAGCTGGCTTCCAAACTAGAAATGCTGTCATCACAAACGAGTTAGTGAAAGATGCACATTGCTAAGGCAATCTCAGAAAATGATTTAAGGTTGTTGTTGATGCTTGTAATGCTGTTACAGCATCAAGAGGCCAGCATAATATGGGTCATATTGGTTATACGTGGTAGCTATATGTGCTCTGGGCCTCTAGCTGCTAGTTCACCTAAGCATCTTCACCCTTCAGTCCTTCCTCCAGATCCAAAACTGTGTCTGCCTCCTAAATATCCCTATATGATATCTAAAACATTTATATTACACCATAGACAAAAAAAAAAAAAGTACTCACTTGAGACGACAGCGTCATTTATTCTGGTGCTTTGGTGCTTTTTCAAACTACACAGTTTGAAGTACAAAGAAAACCAGACAAGATACTGGTTTAGGTAAAGCAAAAATATCTCATTACCTGCATTTCAGAGGACCTCCCCAAACCACAAACAGGTCTGGTCTACAGGACTGGATTTAGCATACTCTACTTAGCCAAGCAGAAGCTATATTTTGGGGCAGCTTCAAAATGCTGGGTTGTTTCTAGGGCTGCAGTTCAAATGTTCAGTACAAAAGGCTGTGCACAGAAGCAGGAGGTGTAATGAGCATCTCGCCCAACTTTGTCTTGCAGCAGGCTTTTTATTAACTGAGGGGGCCATGGGGAGCTACAGCCAGAGCCCGCTGCAAGCACTCCTGGAGCAATTCGCATGCCTGGAGGTAGGTGTTGAGCATCAGTTCCGTCTGGATGCCTCCAGGCTGCTACACCTATGCCAGAGCACTTGAATGACTCTCTAGGAAATGCTGCCTTGACCTCGAAGGGCTCTGGCTTATGCTCTCTTCTTGTAATGAGAAGCAGTGCGTAAAACACAGAAAGATGTAAAATACCTCATTAAGGAGGGTTTTTTCCAGATGCTGGGATTTTTATGCTTCCTTCCCTCCAGATTTCTACTGCTTCGGTATATTTTGTGGGGGGCATGCTGCTTTCAGTAGCAGAATGCACATCAGCATCTGTGCACGCTTGCACACTTCCCACAAATGGCAGGGGGCAAAGCCTGCTCGGTTGCGTACCCCCACTTATTTGCACCCCAAGTTTGCAGCAGTTCCAGTCGCGCTCACGGTGTGCAAAGTTGAGGCAGCTTTTAAACCTTTCTTCTACCTTTGCAACTTTGCATCGCACAAACAAATTGCCTTTTCAGTTGTGCAGCAGGAAAATGAGCATCGGTCCGTTTAATGACACCTAATTAGGTCTACAGACGCCAAATGACTTTTGTTGCCCTGTTCAGACAGAGATGCGTGGGTAATGAATTACCCATTGTCTCAGACTCACTACTGCTGGCTAGAGCTGGGAGGAGAATGTTCTGCAAGTAATTTACTTGACAAATTTAACCTCTTTTCCTATTCATGGTAGATCTTTGCAAGTATCCCAGGTTTCCTGCACCCATCTATGTATTTCAAATTAGTCAACGAAGCTTTCTTTGTTCGTGCTTCCCTCATCTACGGCTGATTCTATGCACATTTCCAGGCAGATTCACTACTTGATGCGGGAAATGCATGCTCTGTTGCTTAGTTCTATTTAGTTAGTTAAGATCTACAGTAAGTGGTTTGTTTCCCCATTGTAGGTCTGTCAATCTTTGTCAAGGCTGAATCTGTGGCATAATTACAATGGGACGAAAAACCTCCCCCGTGCAGACAGTTTTACCAACATACCCTTGCATATGCCAAGAAAGCTTATTCAGGGCAGGGAACTGAATTAAATTACATTGATGTAAAGTGCCTGACACCAGCACAGCAGCCCTGCGAGGACTTTCACAGGCATTGCTACGCTGCTGGAAATAGCATCGCTCACTGCTGTAGTTACGCTGTTGGGCCTTGCAGAATTAGGATGTTTAGGAAGATACCAAGCTTAGCGCATACGTGAGCTCATTGTTTGCCTAATGCATTGCTGATTTGGGACTGAAGACTGGAATTCAATCAGAGCCTGGGCAGCTGTTTAATAGTCTTTGGAGTTCAGCAGGATTGTGAGTTTTTTTGTTGGTTTTTGAACTTAACAATCAATCTCAATCCCTGGAGAGTATTTTTCAGTGCAAGGTTGTCTTAGCTTAATTTTGGGATAGGTTTAGTGACCATCTTGTATGTGTGTATCCAGTAAATCAAGTCTAAACGTTCTCCTTTTGCACCAGCACTGGAGCTGTTTCTCTGCAGCTGTCTGCAAGTTTCTTGCAGTGAATTAAAAGAGCCTGAAAACTTCCTCATCAGGGTTGGTTGTGCAGACTGGATCTCTTCTGTTAAGTCAGGCTGGGGTGGTTCAAGTTGTTCCGTCCCTTCCTCTGTTCCTTGGCTGAAGGCAGGCTCAGAAGGCAGCATGCACTGGTTTTCGGTCAACACTGTTCCCAGCCATTCCATGCTACACTCAAGTCAAGGGAATGGAGAGGTGAAAAGAGCATCAGGCCATTAAGGATGGGAAGCCTAGAGTCTCGCTGAGATGCTTTCCCAAATCAAACCAATGATATAGTCATGAGTGTCACGTTCTTAGTCAGGGAGGGATTTCAGGAGGGCTGTATACAGGTTCTCAAGTCTGCACATGGTCATGAGTGGGGACGATTTAATGATACTTTATGCAAAAGGAAGACAAGGGAGGGACAGAAGGGCCACAAGCAAAGCATGTTGCAAAACTTACAGGTGTGAACTGCTGCAGGAATGGCTGTGGTTTTACCTCTTAGCAGCAGCATTTCATCTGCTTAGTTTTATGCAAAGTCCTTAATGAGATTTTTAAATAGGTATAGAGATCAGTTTAGCATGAGAGTGATTACCATGTTGCTTCTTGCCCAGGAACTGATCTCAGCAGGATTGTAAACAGGTATGGTATGGGAAAGTATTGTGGAGTAGTATCATCTCCTTGATCCTCCATCAGAATCGATGCCTTCTCCTTGAACTGGAATTGCTGTGTTGAATTTTGGAGGCAAAAAGCCTCCCCTTGTCTGGGGTAGGTGAGATACCATCAGGTGAGATGCGGGGGTGTGCTTTCACCTTCTGGTGCATCAGCCCGCAGGAATCCGGAGCGACTCTGTGAGCAGTTGAAGTATGCTTGTGAGCTTCAGCAGTGGCAGTTTGCATGATAATTGGATATGGACTTATTCTTTCACTGTTGTTCTGCTAGTGTGTATAGAGCAGCAGCATTCGTTAGCTGAAAAAGAAGGCTGCACTCTTAATATGAAGTGGCAAGAATTAAGTACTGCTGTTTGAGCTGGTGCCGAGATGCCAGCGTTGCACGTTTGAAGACACAAAATCCATATGAGTACTAGGAGAAACAAGCTTCGAGTCAAACAATGAGACAAAAATCTGTAGTTTGCTGGGTTGTTTAGCTGAAAGGTGGGTGTTTTTTTTGTAGGATTATAGAAAGAAAAGAAAAAAAAAAGAATCCTTCCTTGGAGGGATTGTTCTGATATGGCCCTTGCTACTGGGCTGTCCCAAAGCCTCCCATTTCCCGTGTATCATTTTCATGGTATGTCAGAGAAACATCATCTTGGTGTTGTTACCGTTCTAAGCAACCAAGGCGGAGAAAAAAGAAGCTTACGGGAGCCTGTGGCTGAGCAGAGAAGACTGGATCTCCCTGTGGAGTCTCTTGTAGCCAGACCATTTTCCCTTATGGCTAAAGAACGTACTGGTCAAAGTGTAAGCCAGCGCCCATTTTGTTGCGCATGACAACTATGGAGACTCCTTTGAACATATTTTTAAGGCAGAATCTAACTTTTTTGTTTTTCCATGGCTTCAGTTGAACTTTTTATCTGAGCCAACATAAATATTAGCTCTACCTGGAAACTCTGACTATGCTTTTATCTGGAAAAAGATGAAAACTGGGCTGAAAGCTGAGCGATGCCATCGGGTGGGTAGGTGCACACGTGCATGTGTATAGGTGCGTGGTTTGTACAGCCGTATGTGTACCTAGACCATGGGAACTGTATGCAGTAGTTAGAGAAATTGAAAGATGTTCCTGTGTGTAGCACAATAGAAAATGATTCATTTCTCAGGGGAACTGAATGAGGGAGAAGAGGAAAACAATTACAATAAAAAAGCAAAGCAAGGCCTGAGGTGCTAATAAACTCTAGCCTTTCTAAAACGTGAAGCAGATTTAGTAAGCAACACAGAAAAGAGTGCCTGTGTCACTAAAGCGTGCCAGGCACATCAGGATGGGGAGCCATTTGAATACATTTCAAGACAGAGCATTAAGGAAAAAATACAATGAGCAGCAAACGAAATTAAAAACAACAACAGGATATGTCCTTTAAATGACTCATCCAGCCTCAGCTGATGCTGAAGTACAGTATGTGCAGAGACGGTAGACTTGTACTGAGAGGCATATTTTCCTAAAGCACTTTCTTTTCCTAGCCATTGCCTGAAAGCTACAGTCAGTGCTTGGAACATCTGTGTTTATTTTGCATGACAAACTTGTTCCTCAGCTTTGACAAAATGCGTGCTGGTTTGGGACTTGGGGTTTGCAGTTCTTTCATGGGGCTGTGCTGAAGCACATGCGGCTGGCCATTGCACTGGTATATAATACATATTACATGATTTCATACATATTTAATGACAAGTGTGCTATATTTTTAATCTTTATAGCTTTAATGTGTGCAAGTGGTTTTAATAATTGGTGCTGTAGGATAGTTACTTCCCAGAATTACCCTGCAAAATTGCTGTGTTTTCAGGCTTCAGTTGTGCAGGTTGTAAATCATAAAACTTGGGTAGTAATAAACTTGGCACCCATTCCTTGCTCTTTGGAGATGCCAACCTGTAACAACAATAAAAAGATAGATGCTAGCAAAATTTCCTCCCTGAAGCTTTCATCATCTCGTCTGCACACCCTGTGTGGGGAAACAGGAGACTGGAGGAGCCCGACAGCCAGGCCTGGCGGAGGCTGGCCAGAGGCTCCGGCCTTGCTGCACCGGCACGGGGAGAATCGTCGTGCTGTGTTTGTCTGTGGCAGCTGTGTAGAGAGTAATCCTTGCTGCACGGTTGTGCCCCTTGAGTGATATTGCACCCCTGGCATGTGCCTCTTGTTGGTGAGGATAAGGGGAAAAACAACTTAGAAGAAGCAGGGATGGAGGCCTGGGGGCTCCTTGAATCTCCCAATTCCTCTGGGATGTTCCCCTGCTTCCTTCCCGCTCAGAGCACCAGCGCTTCAGCTGGAATGGCTGATGTTATCCGAACGCCTGCGATGGTATCTTGGGACCACACAACTCTACTTTGGTCCTCTGGAAATGGCCACTGGGCTTGGATGCTGCTGATTTTGCAGCCGTGGTGTTTCAATTTGGAGTCTGTGCTCTCCAAGGATAGATCTGGAAATGTGCACATCTCATCTTGTTCTGCTGGCTGGCTTCTTTGAGGTCTGGGCTTGGGATGCCGCACACACAGCACAAGAATACTGCAAGCAAGCCTGGATCCAACAGCTCTTTTTTTTAAAAAAAGAAACAAGTTGAAACTGGGTGAAGGCATTCTGAAGGCTTTCTGTTTCGGCTGCTACTTGTTTTGTTTGGCATTTCCTAATTGTCTGGTTTCTGGGCACATCCCCAGCAGCACAGTGACTCTCACTTTGCCTCGTGTTCCCCCGCCTGCACACGGTAGCGAAGCCGCTGTCGCTCCCCAGTTCCCGCTCACGCTGCTGTGAGATGGGGCTGTGGGGCAGCGATGTCTGGGGCAGCTCGGGGGGCTAGCTCGGGGGGCTCCTGGCAGAGCTATCACTTGCTAAAGTCGCTAGGATAAAGCTGGAGTGTGACTTGCAGTCATTATCTTGGTTATTTGGGATAGTTTTAAGTGACAATACTAATCAAGAGTGACCTAATAAAATACAGTCTGTAAAAATTGCCTCTTCCTGGACTGTGGTTTCAGCACCACGTAGAAATCTGCTTGTAGCTCTTTGTTATCACACAATCAATTCAAAGGCAGGAATTAAAAAAAAAGAAAAAAGTGACAGCTACTCAGTTTAATGAGGAAAACCTAAAGGTTAACTAAAACACCCCTTTTGCTAGTTGCACCATGCAGTGCCTGTGGTGCATCTGTAACAAAACGCAAATCACTTTTCCCCCAGTAAGAGCCTACGTGTAGGGCTGGTGTTTGCAGGCAGCACAGTGGCAAGTGCTTGCTGGGATTCATGTAGGGCTGAGTTCTGAAGGTTACCGACTGCTCTAGCAGTCAGGCCTTATTAAAATGTGTAATAAACTGCGATAAGATACCATCAGGACTAAACTTTGCTGGCCAGCATTCAGATCTGCCCTGCCAGGACTTGATAGGGTCCCTCCTCTAGCTCTCCCTTGAGGAGCCAGCTAGCCTCCTTGGTTTGCTCTTCAGCGATGGGATGACCCCATACCTTCATGGGGGCACCACAGTGGTGTGAAGGCAGATGTGCCACTGTGTGGCAGTGCTTGTAACCAATTTAACCAGGACCCTAAATGTGAGCCCTGCACACCCCCGTGCTCAGTGTCGCGGCTCAACCTGTGGTGAGTACCTGCAAGTCCCTCGTGTGCTTCACTGCCGCAGGTTCGACCTGGGGGACCCCAGCTCAGTGCAGCAACTTGAGCCCACTGCCATGCTGTCTCTAAAGGCTTCCATGTTGAAAGTTTCCTTGCAGACGGGTGGTGTTTATATACCACATCTTTGTGCACAGGAAGTCTTCAGCATCCAGAGTAACAATTTAAGGGCAATAAACAAGCACAGGCTCTCCCTGGAGACAGCAGCACTAAGATGGCCTGAGGTAACAATAGCTGCTTTGATTGTGCGTGTTGCCTTTAGCCTCCAGCTCCCAGCGATATTCCGCCATCCCTGAATGTCTTCTTACCCTTGGGCAGTATTTAGCTGCCACAGTCCTCTGAGCCCTGTCAATATATGTAAAATATGCTGTTCAGGGTACCTCCAAGAGTTTAGTGGAATAGCTGGTTATTAGCCTTCGGTGAAGTTTTGAGTCCTTGGTTTTGGTGGGGTAGAAGACAAGGGCAGGGGAGCATCTCCACCAGCCATACAGGTGTCAACCCTCAGGTGGGGGCAAGTTGAAATGACTCCTAACACAAAAGTTTGCTTGGCAAAATGCACCAGTAAGTTTTCTACCAGTTTTCAAGATTTTATTTCTCTTTGTTGTGGAAGGAAAATAAAACTGCTCCCAGTTTGTTTTTCATGACAACGTGATGTTGTATTTCTTCCTTTCTATTGAAACGAGTGTTTTCAGATCCAGAGGCTGAGGTTTTTAGTTTGTCACTCTCTCCCAATCTTCTCTGCGTTCCCGCTTCTACTTTGAGATGATTAGAAATTAGTGGACTGCAAAAGCAATCCCAACAGAATCATTGCTCGGCAGGAAGATCCCCAGAAACATTTCATTAAAATTGGATTTCACGTAATCAAAGTTATACCAACTTTTAAAAAATAAGTTTATATTTTTTTTAATTACTAGGACTGAGTTTCTTTTTAATGTGTGGGTTTGTTTTTTTTTTTTTTTCTTGGATTGAAAGCTGGTGTCAGCCAGTGATATCTTGAAGCCTTATGCTCAAACAATTAGCAATTCATAACTGTAGCAAGACCTAAAGAGATGATAATGAGTAAAATCGTGATGATTTAAACTTTTTTTCTCCACTTTGAAATACAGAAAACAGATGAGGTTATTAACAAAAATATGTCTCTCTAATTCCACAGGTAATAGTTTATGCAAATAGTTTTCTGTCTTTAATTTTGGTGAGCTTTTAGAAGCTAATGTTTGCATTTCATCATTTTAAATGTGTGCATCTATTGTCAGCCTAAATTCCCATGCTACTGTTGCTTTTTCCTGATAGGATAAACATCAGGTTTAGAAACAAGATGGAAGTGAATCCTGGTGTATGTAGAGAGGAAAGCAGCTGCTCTAAAAAGGAAGCTGGAATGGGTGTCTGCAGCCTCCTTTTTTCCAGAGAAGTGTATTTTAGCTAGCTGAGGTCACCCCAGCTTTGCTAAGACCTTGGTTCCTCCTCAGAGAAAGAGGAAAAAACTAGTAATTTGCTATTAGGAGTTCTCTTAACTTTGAATTGTTGTAAAGCAGCTGAGTTTTCTGGGTAGCTGTGCAATACTTATAGGGTACCTGTCCCCTTCTGGTCTCTGTTAAGCCTGCTGATGGATGCAACTAACAGTAATCTTTATCATTTGATGAAGTGCTTCAGGAAATGTTGAACTTAGATGCCAGTGTGGCTTGGGCATATGTAGAAGTGCTTGGTAGAATGAATCTTAATTGTTTGAATGCCAGGAACCAGTCATAACATGTCCTCTTTATTAGTTGTATTACCACAGTGCCTATAAGAGCAGGCTCTCTGCAAACACACAGCAGTGGATTGGCTCACTTTTCTGGCCTTCCATTCTGACAACACACAACATAAAGGTGGTGGCAAAAGAGAAGTTACCACTGGAATCATTAAAAGAAAGTTTTCATACTATCTCCAATGCCTCAAAATTTATTTTCATTCTAATCAATACAAAAGTTTGTATTTTTACAGTTGTATTTCTCATAGAATGGAAAATTCTTTGTCGCAAAATGTTAAAATATTTTACCATGGCATGGTTCAAACCCACACGTTTCTTTTTCAGGGCTCTTAAAGTGCCTCATGCACCAGCTGTCTTGTCTGCATTGGATGCTGCAGTACAGCTGTATCTCTAGTGACCCAGCATAGCCATGGATCGACTGCCCAAGGGTACGGTCATGAGACAGCACACGAGATGAGGACTCTAAGGTAAGAGATATTTAAATCTTACTTAGTAGGAACCATTGTGTGAGATGAAAAGGCAATTAGTAAAAATTACTTTAACTCTGAATCAAGTACAACGAATGGACGTAAATATTATGATTTCCAATGGCATTCTGTTAAGTCCACGTTTCACTGTTACTGCAACATACAATTCTTCTTCTGAGCAGCATTTGATCAAGAGGAAATCAAGGTAAGAGAAAGGGAAGTTTCTTGAAATAAAGAAGAAAATAAAAAGAGGGCTGTTTCTTGGCTTTTTTTTTTCTGCCTGTTTATATGGTTTTAATGTTCTATTTCTGTTTGGATACCTTGATTTCATGTTTACTTTGTGTCTATCACTGTTTATGCAGCGTGGTAATTCATTGTGAATACTTGTCTTTAAGACAATGTATGTTTTGGAATGAAGGTGTCTTAATTTGTTTGATTTTAAGGTATTTGTGGGCAAAAAGTTTCATTCAGATGCATGGTTGAGTTGCTTAACTTCATGAAGGCCCAGTTTAATCAGCATGCCTCCTCAGGGACATGTGCACACAGTGCAGAGTAGTGTGTATCCATGCCAGTGCAGTGCTCCGTGCCCCGCCATGCCATGCACTGCGTTCAGAGAGAACTGCTTGCACTGAATGCTTTCAAGGAGTTTTCCTCACTAATTAGTCATCCTATCTGCAACAAATAAGATTATCACTCATTTCATTGAAATTTAAAATCCTACTGTGGTTGTGCTTGAGAGGAGGGAGCAGGTTCAATAGTCCTTGTTTCCGGTGTTCAAGTGTTCGCTTTACCAACAATCTGTTCCGTGTTTGCAAAATAAGTGTATTAATCCCGATAAAGAGCCCCGCTGCTGTGGTTTACCTCACTCCCCTGGGACCTGTTGGGATGCTTGTTTTAGCCAGTACAAAGTGCTCCTGGAACTGGGAGTGTTTGCTCTTGCGTTCCTGTCACTGCCAAACTTTGGAGAGTAATTGGTTATGGGCACGAATGTACGGATGTGTGTGAGAGGGGGGAGAAAGGGAAAGCGAACCCCCACAGGAAAATATACAGCATCAACCAGCAGAAGCGTGGAAGGGAAAACCATAGCAGGTCCAACAGCGGTGAGTCCTTCAATGTTTTTAGCATATTTACAGCATATTTATAAAGGTATAAGTATATGAGGTGCCAGTCCCACATAAAGAGGGTTTATACCAACTCACGACCAAAATCAGGTGTGAGGTGAATCTCACGTGAAATGCCAGGAGACCAGGAAGCATCCTTAGAAAAAACATTCCTCCTCTGACAGAATGCAAATTAGTTAATTGCTTCCAGTCAACAAAAAATTAACAAAGCATTATTTTAACAGAAAGGAAGTCAGAAGCGATGCAGCCACCTCTGCCACATAGCTCTTTTTCTAATCGCTACTGCTTTATCAAGAAATGTAAAGTTGTATTTTTTTTATTGATATTTAAGAATAAATTCTTATAACATCACATCTATAAAAGGTTCATCACAGACCCAAATACGTCTCTAACCTTTTAAGCTTCTACAGTAAAAACTGTCGTCTTTATTTATACAAGTTTGGGAAAGATACAAATGTAATCGTAACCCCCAAGGCAAAATTTTATGGCAGTTTTCAGAACTCCTCTCTATAAAAACTACTCAAAGCTACAGACATAAAAGTTTCCAATAAAATTTGTTTTAGATCCTAGTCGTAAACCCCGCATCTCTTTCCCTCTCCCTGGCTCTGGTGCTACAGGTGTCCAAGTGCTGGAGCTGTTCACCAGCAGCCAGGCAGGGCCAGAGCCCTGTGGCTCGTGTCACTGCTTTGCTGAGTCCTCGACAAATCCTCACGGTCTATTAGGGATTAGTCTTTCGTGGTGCAAATGAGGTGAGGAACCCTGCAGATACTGAGAACTTGCCCTTGATCAGGCGAGAAATACTCTGCTTTATTCCCAAAAGAGTAGGAGTGCTCTTGAATCTGCTGTATGTACCCTAGGATGTCTGTGTACAGGGCATCTCTCATGCATTTTTCTCGTGCTTCAAGTCTTCTCTTCAGCAAGGGGCAGAGGAGCCTTTCAGGAGAGACATTTCTTTCTTTTCCCTGTGGGAAGCTATCAACATCAGGATCCTGCTTTCTTTCACAAATACATTTATCCTGGGCTTCAAATCAGATGTCCTGGGCTGTGTGTGTGTGCTAGCATCAGGTCAGAGAATAGGTAGATTTTGCATCCCAGAGCTTTAAACTGAAGGCATTTCCATAAACGCTTCACTAATGTGGTGATGACTTGTGGCTGCTTGTGAGTGCACGGGTGGTAGTGTAAAATGGCCTCTGTGAAGTCATGGCTGGAGCAAGCAGCTGACTTTCCCAAAGTCCAGACTCACCTTTCTGACTTGCCTGACAGTGTCAGCTTGGTGATAAAAAATAAATCTTTGGATATGAAAAGAATCCCATTCTTCAAAATTGCAATGTTTTTGGTTGCAATGTTTTTTTGGTCATGTTTTTTTTTTTTTTGGGGGGGGGGGGCAGAGGAAGGACAATATTTTAGACATTCAGTGCTCTAGAACATGCAGTTTGTCTCTTTGCTGCTTAAAACATTTGTGATTTGAACACCTTAAAGACTGGTGGCAGTTTTGGTTTTACTTCAGAGCACTATGAAGTGCTGTTTTAAACTAATTAAAGAATCCTTTCTGTATGAGTTTCTTAGGTACAGGCTATCTACAAAGCTGATGGTGGGTAGAAAATCCTTTCTTTGCATTTCAGTTGGGAAAATAAATATATGAATGTATAAAGTGGAGTTGTGCTGGGTTGGAGGGAGGCAGGCTGGCTGTGTTCTTGAAATGAAGTGCAGGAATAAATCTCTGCAGATTGGGGCTTTAGCAGATTCCTGGCGACTAAAGGCTCACGCTTTATCAGCCTAGATTAATTTGCTTTTACCATTCAGGGTGGATTTAACCCTGATAACTCACTCTGGATGGTATCTGATGAAAGACCCGAGCCTTTTCTTTCTGACTGCAATTAGAGGAAAAGTATACATGGAAACGAATCTGACTGCTCGCAGAAATGAAGAGAGAAGCAATTCATTTATATATTTTTGTGAAATTAATTGTAGAAATTTTCCTTTGAGGCACACACCTTAAAGCATTCCTGAAAGATGCTTACAAGCAAGAATAACTTAGTTTTAAACCATGCTGATATGGAAGTATTTTCCTAACATCAAAGTAATAGAACATCGTTTCCTAAAGCCGATTTCCCCAGCGACTGCAGCAGACTGGAAGTCACCTGAGATGCCTGTGCAGGATGTGGCCTTGCTTCTCGCTGACAGGCACACGCCATGCTGCTCCATGGCTGTGAAGATCAAGCATGGGCTCTTGGTCCAGCTCATAGTCTTTGTGGAAGTGAAGGGAGGGAATGCCAGTGTTTCCTGGTCCACTTAGCATGGTAAGTCCACAGCCCACATCTGCCGAAAAGCTTCACTGTGCTCGAGTGCTCTATAAGGGCCCTTTCCTCCTAATTTAGTACTCCCTCCTGCTGAAAGCCCCTTGCAGGAACTCAGAAGCGGGCCCAGGGCACTTGCTTCCTTGACCAGAGAGATTTGGTAGGCCAATAGGTGCCAAATACGTGTATAATAAAAGATATGATTCATGAGGTGGGGTATTTTTTCCTGTTTATCTTAAAATAGACTTTAATTACAATTCTGCTTTCCCATTTGAGTCTTACGTAGGAAATTGGCTCTCGGAGTATTAACAAGCCAGCTGTTAGCACTTCTTTAATATTTCCCTGTCTTCTGCTCCATTAGAGAGGGCTGCATACTTACTATCTGCAGATTTGTTAATTATTAGTTAACTCTGCTTTATGGGTATTGTCTAATGAGGGAAACTTCTCCCAAGTGCTCATCATTATTTATGATTCGTAGGGCTGCTGTGTCTTTCCCACGTCCCAATTAAAAGCTGCCTTTAAGAGCGAACTTGGGGTGTTTTTATCAGGAAGATTTAGGAAAACCGGTTTCTCCAAAGAGGCTGAGTGGAATGGGGTGCCCGGATGCCAGGGAAAGATGGTCGCTGTTGGGATAGCCTGACGTGTTGGGCCTTTTGGAGCCATGCTGGTATGTTTCTGTGGCTATATGAAGGCTGGCAGGTTTAGAGAGGCAACAAAAGATGGTCTGAAATTCTCTTGTGCTAGAGGGGCTGGCGTTCACAGCTCATGTTTGAATGGCTGCTCAATCAGTCAGGTCCTCGATTTCAAGAGGGCGCTTCTACTTGGATGCAAGACTGACAAAATGATAAATTTCCTGGCTACATACACAAAACTGCATACTAGCCAACAGATCTTACTTGCCTTCCTTCTTTGTGACAACACTGAGGGAGTCACTGAAGTACAGGAACATCCCCAGAGTCCTGAACGGCCTTCAACAGACATGTCCTAATGAAGCCAAGTTAAAAATCTGCAATAAATTAATGAGACTGTTCCTTTTAGTGGCAATCATCCATACACTCCCTCTTATGGCACCTTTTAATTATCGTTACTAATGATAGAGTTTTTGGGTCAGTGCTTTCAGAAAGAAGGAAACCAAAAAACTTCTTTCCTCTAGAAATGAGCGTTCCTCAGCTGCTGGAGTACACAGGCTCCAAAGGTGAAAGGAAATGAAAAAAGGGTGTATTTGGTAGTAGTTTGGGGAATGTGATGCGGCTGCTGACTTTCTGCACTGTGTTGATAAATGAAGCAGTTGGTTCTCTGTGCCTTTGTATCCTTTACCTTTCACCAGCTCTAAATGCTCTTCATTTTCTTCCAGTTTTGGCACAGGATCAGAGGGTGGCTCTCAGCCTCTGATCTAAATAAAATAATAATGATTTTAGGCGGTACTGTTTGCATTATTCATTGCTCCTGGCAAAACAAATGTTGATCTTATAACACCGCTATTAATATTTTGATAGAGTAATGAAGCCACCTGGATTTAGAGCAGAGACAGGCTTCTTGATGAGGTGATCTGTTAGCTTACAGGCCCATAGGAGGAAAATCCAGAAATGGCAAGCAAATTCAACACAGCGTTCCCAGGGCTCCAGGTTGGAAGTGCAGTATGATTGTTACCATCCTCTGCTTTCTGTTTAGCTGCTTCTCACAACAGAGAGCTGCTAATTCTCAACCCCAGATGCTCCTTGGCAGAAACAGGGCTTAATTGTTTTGGTATTCTCCTGTGAAAAAAAAGCGTATTGCTGGCAGATTGTGAGGTAGGTGATTCCCTTAAGCATTAATCCTTTCAAGATTAGAAAAGAGAAGGAAGACATTTTCCACAGCGTCTTCCCTGTTTGCACTGAGTGGCTCTTTCTGCATGAGATTTTGCAAGCTATTGATTGCCTGAACTGTCCGTATCTCTGGCTTACACGGCGCTGTCAGGCACCTATTGTGAAGGCTTGACAGCATCATCAATATTGGTATTAGCGCTACTTTTCCAGCTTATGAGGGTAGGACGTCTGTGATTGATACAGAGGCATGTGAAAAATTGTGCAAGGTCACTGCAATTTTTTTTCCTTGGGCTTTCACAAAAGCCTTGTTTGCTTCCCCGATTCAACACAGAGAAATGAATTTGTCAGCACTGCTACGAAGTCAGGTGGGAAGATGAGTAAGCAACACCCAAGGCTGGCTCTGCCTGCCCTGCAGACTGATAAGTCTCTGTCCCAACAGTGTGTTCGGGCAGCCCTGCAATGGACCGATGGCTCCAAGGCCTGAAGCAGTTGCCTGAGCTTTTGCCCTCCAGTATCCGCAGGTCCCTGGCACAGCCTCAGAGGGAGAAGTGAAGGGAGAACGGAGCTGACTGCGTGGGCTAATGTGTGTATGGGTGGATGCAAGACCTGCAATGCGGTGGATGGTGTCTTCTCCAGACAGGCGCAGGCCACCTGTTAAAGGCACATCTCAACGGATGGACACATGGTATCTGCACATTACGTGAAGCCAAATAATACAAATTGGAACATGCATACAAGGTACTGCAAAAATCAGATTGTGTCTTGACTGCGCTTTCTGATTTCCAGTTGCCTTTTCCTTTGCTGCTGCTTCTTCCAGCTGCTTCCCCCAGATGTCTCGGAATTGGTACCTGGAATGTTCTTGATGCTGGATGAGCGTGTGCAGCCCGTAGAGACATTCGTACAGCTCTGAAAGCTTTGTTAGAGCCTGGGGAAATCTCCTTCAGACTTACTGCACCACCACTGCTGCTCTTGCCGCTCTCTGCACCGTGGGCTGGATGGAGGCCCCACAGACAGTCCAGCCCCCCCAGGAAGCAGCGCATGATTGCATTGCAGCAGGAACGGGGTTAGCAACCATATTGTGACTCCCAAAGTCTCTATGGCTTCCTCATTGCTCCAGCAGGGAAATAATCTGCACCAGACTTGTTTTCTGGCACAGACTGCCTTCCCTCTGTGCCAGCTCGAATGTGTAGGCTGGCACATTGCAGAAGTGAGGGGGTGGGGGGAACGAGTGGAAGCAGAGTCCTGGCTCCGTTGCCTCCCCGCGCTGACCGGCCCCAGCTCCTGGCCGCCCATGGCTGGATGGCAACCTTTGGTTTTGGTGAAGCGAATCAGCTCTTAGCAGCAGCACAAGTCTTCAGGAAGGAGCGGAGACTTGGAGAAAATACATATACAGCTCACCTCCTGGATCTGGAGAGATGCTGCAAGCATGAAACTCGAGGCAGAGCTTCTCTTGTCCCCCTGGGTGCAGGCACTGTCTCTGCCTGCTTGTTGTGCCCCTTGGGAGCAGTCCTTCCAGTGCACACAGCATCTCGGTTGTTACTGCAAAAAGCGTGTGTGAAATAAGTAAGTGATGGCTGAGCTTGGAAGGCTACCTAGCCCCAGAAGCAGCTTGTTCTTTCTGTTCTTTCCACTTCACCTGTACTTTTTTTATTTGGTCAAAGCACTGTGATGCTATGGCTCGTAGGTCAGCACCTCAACAAAAGATCAAGCAAAAGGCATGCCATTTTCATTTCAGTTATTCCAGTTCTTTATGTTCTTCTCTTCCTGGTGTTGTTTATTGAGGACAGAATCCACCATCTTCAGGTTTAAAGCCAGGATGTGCTTTCTGCCTAAGATGGTGCCTAAATTAGAAGTGGGAAGCTGCTTCCACTGAACCACTTGTGAAATTCCATCCTAAAAGCAGCTCCATTTGGGAAGAGGCACTTTTTATGTAGGTTAGGTCTGAGCTGATTTCTTTGCAAGCCTGGGCATCCATATAGTGAGTGGAGAAGTAGCAGAAATGTATGCAAATTCCAGAGCAATCGCTGCAATGCTAAGCCTTGGAACTTGACATGTAACTTAATTTCTGCGTTCATTTTGCTTTAAAATAAAGGTTGGCTTCGTGCTGTTCCATATGTGAAACAAGAACTTGCCTTGAGCTGCTTTTTTAGTAGCTCTTTAAAATGAAAATTCTTGCAGAGGCGAAGCTGGAAGGAAAGATATGCATGTAGTAATGAGACTGATATACATGTCCTGTAGCAGGACATTGAGCTTGTTGAAAAAGACCTTTCAAAAAACATTTTCATTGTTGTTTTTTCTTATGCCCCTGTCCTTTCAAAATATGCTCCAATTCACATGTGGTGCACAATGTTCAATAGCTGACAGGACAGCATTAACAAGAGAAGTCCCTACTGGGGTTAATGTCACATTGCCACCACCAGAACTAAGCTATCTACCCACAAGAGAGATTGCAGGATTGTGCGTTATCTTTCTTATTAACAATGGGACCTTCTACCTGGAGATTAAAGAACAAAAGCCTGGGAAGACAGTTAATTATAGCTTAAGCTTCACACGCAGAGTTAATGAATTTTAACGTGCCTCAATTAATAACTAATTGGGTTTTGTGCCTCGGCTGTGAATGGGAAGTGTAGGGGTGTCCAGGAAAAAAAATGGGTCTAAAGATGAGCTATTTTAATTGAAATACTGTAGGGTCATTCTACAGTGGTACTGGTAGCCTGGTAGTGTTTTTTGTTTTTAATGGAAAAGGGAAATGAAATGGGAGGACATTTCCAACGGGAAACCAAGGGCGGTGTTAGGGTGCCAACCAGAAGTGGCATTGTTTTGTCACCATTAGTATTTGTGATGTAAGACTACCGCTCAGTTCTGGCCTGCCGGCAGTCACGGTGCAGTCAGCACCTCGCACGTTTGTCAGCATCCGTGCACATTGGTGGGAAACTGGTGGCAAGGGTAAGACCTGGGGCACTTGTCTGAGCATGCTGTCGGAGGCGGTGGGGAGAGAAAGCTCTGCCTGGATGGCTGAGATGGGTTCAGTGAGGGCTGACCCCCCGGCTCGCATCCGGATGCAGGGCTGCGTTCGCGCGCCTCTGGCAGAATCCCAGGGCAAGGGCAGCGACAGTGGCCGATCGTGAGCTTCCTTGCGCTGACGCCTCACTGAGGTCCAGAGGGTTTAAGCAGGTGCCAGGAAACCTTCTGATGAATCTGGCCCAATGGGAGTGTTACTTAAAAACTAATGGGAGGTGATGGCCCAGCAGTATGCTGGAGAATGTGTTAAAGCTTTAACTTTTCATTTAGGGTTTTTGACAAGACACTGCAGATTATAAATAATGGATGAATTCCCAAAGTATGTCTGCACTTCCTGGCTAACTTCCCACATGGGTGAACTGTGAGTTTTCTCCTTAATTATCTGTAGGAGAACCTTTGCATATTGCTCTTTAAGCATATAATTATCCTTGATCATTTGGGATGAATTATATGTCCTTAGTAGTGTATGGATTTGGTCCTAATGTAGGACATACAGTCAAGCTGATAAAAAAGCTGTGAAGGACGTAGAACAGTCTGAAGTGCTGGGCAGAGCCTCTGCTGCCTTCTTGCAAGATGGGGGATTGTTTTTGAAGGATTTCAAAGCCGCTGTGGACCAGACCTGGCAAGCACACATTGATGTGAGCTGCTCCAAAGAAACAAGTCATTATTGTAGGTTGTTTTTTTTCCTTTTTTTTTTACATAATAACACCCCGAATATATCATAACTGCTTTTTAAAATCAAGTACAAGCAGGTGGGGAAAGGTCTGGGGAGGCTCCGATGAACTTTGGCTCAGACATATACCTTATTGATGTTAGGCATCTGATACGAAACACCGGACAAGTGGCAGTACACGAATAAAACAGTGATCCTTAGAAATGCAGGGGCTGAGTCACTACCTTTTAATCAAGCCCTTAATGTTCAGGCGCTTCAATAACATGAAAGACAGCGGTGTGCAGCTTTGACCTTACTCCTGTTCAAGCCTTGTTGTTCAGCCGAGCAGGATGAAGCCCTGCAGTAAGCACTGGCACTGCTCTACGTCCAGGTCAGCAGCAGGCTCGCACCAAAACGCTCGCTCTGAGTTCCAGGTGTCGGAGAATTCAGCTAGAAAGAAATGACGCGTAGCATAATTTTTTTTATACTCTAGGATGGATTGTGCCTGGTAGTGCTGTTGGTCTAATGAGATATTTTATGTCTTTTTCTATTGAAAGAGGATTATTTTTAAGCCCACAGTTAAGAGAATGTCCGGTATTTTGCTATGATTAGCATGTAATTCAGGCTCTGGTGGGACAGAAAAAATTACCAGAGGTGAAGATAGCAAAGGTTAAATTGTGTTGGTAGTAGTTAAAAAGAGCAATAAATCCTAGAGAGTATGAAAATAGAGGAATACTCTATCTCAAGCAGTAGAAAATCGTGTTCTTTGAATCTGATACTCTAAATGTGAGAAAATATATATGCTGTTCTCCTCCTCCACTACAATTTCGAAAGAATATTTATCAGCAACTTTAGCCATGAGGTGGGAAAATACACAGAAGCCAAAGTGAAGCTTTAGTGAGTTTTGTTTTACTATTATTGGTTTCTGTTCAATTTGAACATCCTCACAAAGAACATTGAGATAATAATAGAAAGGAAAAAAAATCATTAATTTCTTAAATGCAACATTGTCATGCACTGGTCCTCCAATGACAACTATTTACACAGGGCTTCTCTCATCATGCCCTTCACAACTGCCGTACAATAAATAATAAAAGATTAAAACCCTAAACCTGGAAAACTTAGGAAAAAAATATTAGAAAATTTTATTTCAGATTATAAAAATCCTTGAATGATTTACTTTAAGGGACAATTTCATTGCTGCCATGTGCAAGAACTAATGATCACCCAGGGCATCTGATTGGTGAGAACGTTGCTTGGGAAACATAGTCATAGGTAGGTGATAAAGTAATCCTTTCTCCATGACTGCCTCACTGTCACCAGGATATCTTTTACCATTTGTTACAAGAAAATGATAGTCCACGTACATATTTATATCTGGGTGGCAATAACATTGGCAGTAACATGCAGTGAGTGATCCATGTTGTTTTAAGGAGCCCGGCTTGCTTCCCTGCACCAGCGACCCTTGTCCTGCATTTGATCAGGGTTAAAATAAGAGTTTGTCATGACAAAGCCAGCTTCCCTCACCTCAATGCTTGCAGTGAAAAATATTCTTTTTCACAAAGTGTGTTGCTTAAACAGAAAAAAAGGTGCTCTCTGGCTCCTCTCTGGTGTTAGCTAACAATCCATTTAATTAGGATGTAGGATCTGTTAGAGCCTTACATTCCCCCTGTGAGAACAATGTGTCTTCTGCAGTTTTTCAGAGGAGGGTTGCTGAAATATATGTCTGGTTGGTTACTGCCATAATGCACAAGTACTTTTGTGATGGCCACAGGGCAAAGGATGCTAGATTCAGGTCCCATTCAACTGAGAGCCACGTTACAGTAAATATGGATTTGATTTGGTTTAAAAAAAAAAAAAGCCTGTGAAATTAGCACATTTATGTACGGCCTATTGTTAGGCAAAGCTGTCAAATGGAGTAGCAGGTGGTGATGCCAAAGCCAAGAAAAAAATACAATTAAAAATGAAAAGCACTGTACGGTACAGACAGTAAATGCCTGTGCTTCTGGATGATGAGGAAGACAATTGTGTTCATCTCCGTATTTGATGGAGGTGCCCTGTAGTTGTAATAAATCACACCTGTAATATTTCCATTGCCTTCCTGCTCTCACATGTCTTTAGCCAGTGCCTCGCAGTACGGTTAGTATTGCCGAAGGGTGCCGAGAGCACTGTGCGTAACTCGTAACTCGTAACTCCCCTTGTCTTTTTGTTGAGCTGAGCGACTTGTAGGAGCTTTTTGCTTGTTTGTTACCTTCGCTGCAGAGATGCTCTTTGTGTTGGTAGCTTGGAGAAATCTTCTCCGTGCTTCAGAAGCCTCTCCCTTGCCAATGTCTTTCTGCATTTATTCACCTTAGCAGATACTAATTCTCTGTTCCTTGTTCAAGAGTCAGTCTTCTTCATTTATCTGCGTTGATTGCTAGCATTTGCTATCTTTGAGCCCAGGTACTTGAGTGATCTAAGTCTTTCTGTGTCTGACTGCGTAGTTGTTTGTTATTTACCTTCTTGACTTTATTATAGTCTGTGAATATGGCTATCTCCCTTCTTACCCTTTACTCTAGGCTTCTCCTAGGCAGTAAGGAGTCTAGCAAAACCATTCTGGTTCTTTGCTGCTGGCTCCTTTCCAGCACAGGGCAGGTCTCATTAAAGTTTCTGTTGTTTCTCTCTGAAAGCTTTTCATCCAGTAACTGAACTCTGTTTTTTCTATACAAAACACAAAGGTGTCATCTAGCAGTGGGCAGTTTTCCACTTCCTGGAAAGCGTTAATTCTGTGCTGGAATAAGGGTGGATATTCAAATTTGAAGCCAGGTAGACCTGAGGGTAGAAGTGGTGCCCAGCGGATGGTGCTGGAGGAGATCAGTGGCTCCTAGTCCTGTCCCCAGAGCATGGCACGTCCTCCTGCACAGGGAGGGTCCCACGGACACGTCCCCAGGACTCTCCTCCTTACCCTGGTCGCAGCGGGGAAGGCGGTTCGGTAGGGAAAGGCACCATGAGCTGTGTAGTTGGCATGGCTAGCTTCTGGCTTCCCTCTCCAAGAAACCTTGGAGCTGAACAAAAACATCTAGAGTAGCTCGCATGAGAGGGATGTCATAAATATAAAAATCTATCTTACCGTTAAGGCAGAGCCGAATGCAATCCACATGAAGCTGAGTGTAGAGATAAAACCTTTCTCTTAGATGAAATGAGGTGACTGAAAAAATGCCATAGATGTAAACTTGTGAGCCCCTGAACAGCCACCATACCCCTAAACTTATAAGATGAAGGACATTTAATTTGGTTTGTGACGTCCACAGATGATATTTATCTATTCAATTGCACATGGAAAAATGGGATTTATGTGAAAACTTACATAGTTCTTTTCATTATGTTTATTTAGGAATTATACATGTGTAGCAATGAGCTACATTTAAATGACTTCTCAAGGTACAAAAAGAGAAGTTCCTTTGTTGGAATATTTTTTATAAATGGTGAGCATAGCTTGTTGATTTTTTTATTTATATTCAGAGCTGGTCCCTTAAAGGGAAATCATTAAAAGACTGTGGACATAATCGCTTTTTAGTTGGAAATTGAAATGACCTCTCCCGTCACTAGAAAAGTGAGATGAAGGAAAATATGGGTTTGGGTTAAGGTACTGGAGGATCGTTATGTTTTTTTAAATCCAAAATGTAAAAAGCTTAAAAGAAGAAAAAATCTCTAAGGCTAAATGTGATAGTGCTGCTTCTGCAGTATTTACACCCACCTTGCCATGGTCCCCTTCACACAGCACACACAAAAAGCAAAACACGAACTTCGCAGAAACCCAGAATTGCCAGGAGGATGGAGTTAAACCTGAGGGCTGGGTGAATGAAGAGGAAATGACTTTCGAAACCCCTCTTTTTATGCTGTTGCCAGCCCCTAGTTGAAAACATCAGTATCAAATGGCTGAGAAGGGATTCAAAACTTGATGCCACTTGAAGTAAGCAAGGTCCTTCACACGGGGTAAGCCAATACCTTATTCATTTTTCAGGAAGAAATCGTGGTGGCTGGCAAGCTGCAGCGCAGTCCAGCTCTCACCTTCCCCTCACCCTCTGAAATGCAGCCAGCGTGGGGAGCAGTTTTGGCACCTACCTCTCTGTCAGCACAGAAGGGGCAGGGAGCGTTGCCTGCCAAGTCGGTGGACCTTCAGGAGCTGACAGCCTGAACCCCACAGATCACCGGCCATGCGTGCACGGCGCCTGGGCCTTGGGCTGCCCGCCTTCCAACTCCATCTCCCGCAGCCTGGGCGCCTTGGCTGGCTGCAGCACCCCCTGTGCCGTCAGCATCTCCCGCCGTTCCGCACGGCCTCCTCCTGGAAGGGGACTCGCAGCCAAAGGAGGGCCGCCAGTGTTACAGTCCCAATGTGTTTGTCATTCAGGGGCAGTAACAGGACAGTTGGTGGTACAACGGGGCCCGTCTGCTTCAGCGTGCTCTCCAGAAGACATAAGGAGCTAGAATGAATGCAGTTATGCAGTGTCCTGACTTGGTTGCCTGCGTGCATGTGTCCTGAGCCCCAAAGCTGCAAGCATTTGCGTTCGCTGGGGTGTGAAGTGCCACTTGAAAAACCTGTGATTCTCTGCAGGCCTCCCGCTCCTGCTTGTCACACCTCGGACTCGACCGGTGGCGCTGCGAGCAGCGCTTGTGCTTTTGCAGACGCATTAGTGATGCGCAGAGGCCAGCAGAGCTCAGCTGTCACACTGAGGCAGCCAGATCAGCATGGTGCAGCCTGCATCGCCTCAGTGCAGGCGCTGCTCTTGCCCTGCTGCTCTTCACCTCCAGCTTGAGACTGCAGTCCTGATGCAGCCCCATGCCCCTGCTTCCAGGACAAGTTCAGTGAGGGCAGGCACCTGATTGTAAGCACATGGTGATTTGGGGGTTAGGCACAAGGCTGAGAACATCTCAGAGGAGTGATGGGTGGGCATGGCAGCCCTAGGAAATGCTTCATCGTGTCTCAGAAGGATAAAGCTTAACCCTCTTGTTTATCAGAGTAGCAATCCCAAAGGAGCAAGATTGCTCAACAAGAAGCACACTAGGTTTGCTGCTGGGGAGCATCAGTTTTAAACTCGAGTCTTACCAGCTTCAGAGCACAGAGCACAATTTCTTTTTGCACAGGTCCTCCCTCCTTCACTTCTTCCTTCATCTTCACAGTAACTGCAAACAAATGAGCATCATCCTTTGTGGGCACAAAGCTGGGTTTTGCAGGATGCCGCGTGCTGTGAACTGGGAGTATATTAGAGAAGAGTTGGCATTGATTTTGCGGCTGGAGGCTTTGCTTTCTTTATCTGGGCATGTGTCAGAGATGATTCTTTAACATGAAGAAAATAGAGAATAATTAAATATAACTCTGTCTTCTTCCCCCCCACCCTTTTAATCTACCTATTTTTATACTGTCGTTATGCACATCTTGGAATGCATGTGCCTTGTTGGTAGTGCAGTGTAAAAGCAAGCTTGAAAATGCTGTGTTCCACTTCAGCATCCAACCAATAGTGAGAACCACAGTCTCTGAAACAGCATATGATTGTGAACCTGCCAAGAGAAGAGGAGACGAGCCTTCCTCACTGTTTCCCTGATGGCTCTCTCCTGTGCTGCAAACTTCTTTTTGTAGTTTCTGAGGAAGAGAAGACAGTCACTAAATGGTTGCAGAGCAGCCAGTATGTGAAAAGGGGTTGCCTAGGCACTAATAGATTAGAAATAAACATAATGATGAGATAGCTTGTTATGAAAACATAGCTAAGTTGCAGTGTCACACTGGAAAGCAGTTTGGGTACACGGAAGGAGTTTTGGCAGAGGGTTAGGCCTAAGGGCCTTAGGCAGGAGACGTGGATCTCTGGTACCATGCAGTGCTCCTGGTACGGTTACCTCAGCGTGGCGCTGATGGAGCCAGATCCCCCTGTTCTTGTTTGTAGTAATAAGCTTGTTTCAGTAATAAGCGTGAGTATGAGGATCAGGGCCTAAAAGCTGTGATTCAGAGCAGCCAGTGCTGGTAAAAACCTGGTTTAATTTGTTTCACTGAACTGCTAGAGAAACTTGTGCAGACACTTATTTTAAACTTGTCTTGTACTGATGGAACTTAATCTGATCCCCTGGTGATTTAAGCTGTATTTGACATAAGCTGGAATTAAATTGATTTCCATTTGCCCCCACGGGAGTTTCCAGCAATTTAGCTAGCTCAATCTTGGAGGTAGTTTTTAAGAGCATGGGATCTCAAATGCATCTGAGAAACTGGAGAGACTTGCAGTGCCTGAGAAGTCTGGAGGTGACAGCCTGTGAAAGGGGGTATCGCAGGGTACCTGGGCTGCAAGTAAGTCACAGCCTAGTTTGCTTGAGAGTCGCTTACTGCTATTTCCTGTACTTTTGGATAAGGGTGTGAAGGCAAACTTAACTCACAGCATTACTTAGTCAAAACATTCCCATCGAATGCTTTGCCTGAAGTGTTTTAGGTTCTTTTCTATTGCAGAGATTTACGATTTACGATATACTCCAAGATGGTGATTGATTGTATCTGTGCTTCAAGACCTAATCATGTAAACAGGAATTAAAAAAGATATTTTTAAGAGGAATAGAAACTCTGCATCAGTTCCCACAGCTATCAGGGAATCTTTCAAAGCCTACAGCAGAGATACATTTATATTATTTATTTTAATATCCAAATCTACTTAAAGTAAGAAATTGGTTAGAGAAAGATCTTTATAAAAGGGAAGCTAGAGAAAGGACTTGCAAGCTCCCAGCCTGAAGGATATAGCACTGGATATAACTAGAGCTGCTGTAGCATTCCTGCAGAATCCCTCTTCTTGCTCCTGCTCTGTGCTGAAATACATTATTCTGTGTGTGGCAGCAGGGTGGTGAAGTAGGAGCGTCACTGCTTTGTTTTGAGAAATGGAGAGGACTGCTGTACTGGTACCTCTCAACACAGAGACCCGATGAGAAGTAATCAGGTTGTCTGGCGTAAGTACTAGATGGCATTAATACTTGCACCACAGTCTGCTCTTAACAGGAGGTAGTCTCTCCATCCAGTCGCACCAGTTTAACTATACTGGTGGAACTGGAGGACACCACAGTGGTGGCCTCTCTGATGCCTTACACTTGGCAGCTGGAGGTGGGCTGCAGGCAGGCAGCCCGGGCAAGCAGGAGCTGTGCCTCCTGCTTCTTTCAAGTGCTGCTGGGGGGAACAGAGCCATCGCCACCACGGTGTGGGGCTTCCCCATGAGCTCCCAATCACTTGGTTACCAAACACCTCTTAAAAGCCAGGAGCACGTATAGCACAGGTTCCCAGGCAGGTGCTCTTCAAGCTCATGGTTGTAGGCATCATTATTTTCATTCCTTGTTTGTTCTAAGTCTTGAATTCTTTCCGAACTAAAGACAGGATGTTATTGTAAGGTGGCGAGTACACAAACTAGAACAGCTTTTATCCCATGGGTGAGGCCCTGGCATTGCTGCCTCTGTTTCTCACATAGGTGTGGAGTTCCCAAGTGATGTGGCTGAGCCCATGCAGGAAGCCTTCAGGAAGTTGATTTGCCCAGTGGGCACTAACGGGTGGCTTCTTGGTTCTTCTCTCAAGTTTTTCTCTTGTTGCGTTAGGGCTCAGGTTTGATTCAGTGCCTTCCTTTCATTTGTAATCATGCTGTCAGTTTGTAGGGGACAGCTCTCATTACACAAACTCTTGGAAATGAGAGAGCCTGAACATCAGTGTGTTGTCAGGGCCAAAGAAAAATAGAGAGCCAGCTGCCAAAGTCAGACATGTGCAGCGATCTGCTCTCCCTGCACGTGTTGCATCCACCCCTCTTCCATGGAGAGGGGCGGAGGGGAGCAGAAGATGGGGTGTTGGAGAAACAGGGCACCAGCCCCTTCCCCAGGAGACCTGTCTGTGCAGTAAAGACAGAAGCTTTTTAGGTGGGGCTCTGTTACACCACATCCATATCATCACTCAACACCGAGCAGCAGATGCAGCCAGAAGTTTTTGTATCCCGCTTTCCTCCCAAGGAGGGGTTGCTTTGTTTTTGTGAGTCTCCAGCTTGCAGCCTTCTGACTCGCATGAGCTGTGGCCTGCAAGGCATGCAAAACAAATCTCAGCTGTTACACCAAGCCTCCGTGCTGTGTAGGTGATACAAACAGCAAAACTTTGTTCTCTTATGAGGCAGTACCAGGAATCTGAGCAGCGGAGAAGGGCAGAGCATGCTGGCAGCAGTCACTGAGCAGTCACCAGTTCAAAATGTCTTTGCAGCGGTGCTCAGTGTGTCTTCCATCACCATTTCTCAGCAACTTGGCAACAGCTTTATTGTAAGAGCAGCAACTTTCATATGGTATGAATTAGATTTGTTTTTCACACAAGGCCATTGGGAGAAATTGTATTCCCTTCCATCTTTACGTGTACCATTTTAAGAGCTGTCCTAACTGCTCCCTTTGAAGAGTCAAAAACCTGAACTTTTGAACCGTCAGTTTTCGGCGTCCATTCCAAAAGCATATATTGCCAGTTCTGTATCTCCTGAGCCTTTCCATGACCACAGATCCCAAAAGCAGGTGTTCCTATCCCATGTCAAGTTATTTGTATGCTGCGAGCTGTAAAATGCGAGTCTGGAGGCAAGTTTCTGAGTGTAAATTAGAGCTGACCTTAGGCATGGTAACTGCTGTGTAAAATCACATACAGAATGTATGCACAGAGAGCTTTCTGACTTTCTGGTGAATCAAAGATCCAAATGTCAAATCTGGCTTCAAACTTACGTGGCTGTATCCACAAGTCAATACAAACTTGGAGCCAAACTTTCAGAAATAAAATGGGAGAAACTTCGGGACAGTTCCCTGCTCAGCTTGGATAAGATTAAAAGAATCAGTTAGACTTGCTAACCAGCCAGGACTGAACTGGAAGCACTGGGAAGGTAAAATCACATGAAAATATAACACATGAGGTTCTGCTAGTGCCAAGCTGTTGCAGTCTGGACCTTATACTTGAATAAGTGCAGTACTTACAAGTAGTATGTTTGTACTTAATGGTTTAAACTCTAGAAAGCCATGAGAAATCAGGTTTCCTGTCTAGTGAAATCCAAGGTTGCCAAAGCTTGTGTTTCCCCACTGCTACCACAGTCCTTCTCAGATGAACTGCCCAGGATGGGATCTTGGATTGCCCGGGGCCACCCTCTGCTGCCAGGTGCTACTTGGGTCAAGAGCCAGTCCTCTGGAAGTGGGAGCAGCAAGTGCATTTTGGCCACAGCACCGCACCACCAGACCTGCAGCCTGAGAGCAGGTTCAAGATCATGCTGGTGGAAGGCTAGAAAGCCCTCCTGATGAAAGGAAGTTCCTGAAACTGAAGAAGGAAAGAAGAGGTCAGGAAGAGAAGAATTGCAGCTCAGACCTTGCTTGTTTTTTTTGGCAGGGAGACTTGTTAAAGGAGCCAAATGGACAAAATGAGCTGTGAATAGCAGTGCGACTTAGTGGTAAGTCGCAGCTGCAGTTAAAGGACAGGACAGCATTAACAAGGCTGGAGAAGTTTGATGAGAAGCAGTGAAGTACATTCCTGTTTTGCTGTCCGGAGCCGTGGAGCTTTATCGAGGCTCCCACCCCTGCACGCTTGGCAAACCCCTTGCATTGCCACCACCTCCGGGCTGGGGGCGCGGCCCCACATCCATCCCATTGCTATGGGGCAGGAGCGGCGCAGGCCCCACGTGTCAGGGAGGAGTCCCAGCTCTCCAGCTTGGCGAGGAGCTGAATAAACAGAACACGCCTGCACACTGGGGTCTCCCTTCTGCCAGCAGGACCTGAACCCACACGGGAAGGCTCCGCTCTCAACAGAGAGGCTAATCCCCCAAAAGCCAAAATGGCGAGTGGCATGGGAGTCCCTTCTTGTCCCCCAGGGGAGCACCTGCTCCACTGCTGCCCTGTGATGAACCATGGCCTGCAAAGTCATCCCAGGCTGGCCTGGCAGTTGGTGTTCTTCAGCGAGAGAAGGAAGGATTTCTAAGCTTTCCACATCCAGCTGGCAGCCTGCTCACTCCATTACCACTAAGTTGTCAATCCTTCCAAGTTGTTTTAGGTTATTTTTGACTGGGTGAGCACGTGGGCTTCAGCTGCAGATTTTTAATGCCTTACTGCAAAGCGAGCAACTCAATCAAAATCATTACTCGACGGGTCAGGTCTCTGTGGTCCAACTTTGAACCTCTCAGGAACAGCATGGATGAGTTTGGTGTACCTTGCTGGGCAGAATCCTTTCTGCTAGGTTAGGAGAGCACGGGACCAGCCGCTGCTCTTTCTTTTTCTCTTCCGGGCAAAAATGTGGAAAACTGCCACAAGTTACTGCTTCTAGGAGCTTTGCACTTGTTTGCACCGGATCTGAGCTCCGTCCTGACACTGGGAGGGAGCCCCAAAGAAAGAACAGTTTACTTTATTTTTTTTTAATTATTTTTATTTGATTTTCTGATGGCAGCTGATTGCTCAGTTCTGCACAGGGTTTGCAAAAGGTCACGGCATGCAGCAGTGACTCACCACAACCTCAGCCCTTGGAGCGCTAACAGTTTGAGCAACACTCAGTGCGCAGTTTTCCAGAATATTAGTGTTAGTGAAAGGAAGAAGAGTCACTGAATGTTTTTAAGGATTCAGTTTTGTAAAAGACATCTGGTTTGAATGATTATGTTACCTAATAAGCATCTCAGTCTTCTGTGGGCTGGTATTTGACTGCATATGCTGGCTAAGCAGTGGGTGTCTTTTTCTACATTTGGCTTTCCTTCCTGTGTGCCTTCACTGTTGTCCCCTTTTTAGTGAGCCTCCAGCTTCTCAGAAGTTTAGGAAGCGTGTGCCTTTTGCAGGGACTCCTTAAAAGTTCTCCACCTTTTCCCAGCTGCTTCTCTCTGGCTCTGTTTCGGGGATGTTGTGGAAGGGTTGGGAAATGTGACCTCATGGAAGCCATGAGCAGATAAGCTGTGTTCAAAGAAGGCCTTTTACATAGAGGTAGAAAACAGCTGGTTCCTGTGCCTGGAGCTGAATGTGAAACAAATCCTAGTTTTTAGCGAGGTCCTGGTTTTCTTCCTCTCCTAAGAAAAATGCCAACACTCCTAAAAAACTGTCACCAAGCCATAGCACGTGGCCTTACTGGCACCACCAGTTGTGCCTATGTCTCTAGTGGGGCAGGCATCAGAGGAAATGGCTTCTTTCAAAGGCAGGATAGGATGACTTGCTGCTTCTTTTTTTCTTTTTCTTTTTTTTCCTGCTAGCCACATTTCAGGACTGACATCGCCTTTGTGGTCTCACCACTGATGAGTCTGACATGTGGGACTGCAGCTTTCTTGATATCCAGGATGTTCAGCAGACCAGGATATCCTAAAACAGATCCGATCACACTTGCTAAGTTTCTGGTGCCAGTGTCTGCTTGGACTGTGACCCACTAGCCTTGTCCCCTTCCCTTTTGGAGAAAAGAGCGTACCCTCATCAGGTGGTGCCATACGTACATCTCCAGGCACGCTGTGAGCTGTTGAAGTGTGCTGAGACCCTGCCCAAGCCAAGTGGGGCCGCAGCAGCCTACCCTTTAGTTAAACAAATGAATCTCAGTATGTTTTTGTTGTAAAAGAGGTCATACTCTGGGTGGCAGAAAGCTAGAGGAAAGGCGCTAGAGGTGTGGAGTCTGCGTGGTACCCTTGGCCCCAGCCCGGCAGCACCTCCCTGTGGAGCGAGGGGTCTTCCCCGCTGGTCTTGGCCCACGTGTTGGGACAAGAAGGAGGGAGAAGGGGGCAGCGAAAGCTGCCGGGGTGGCAGTGAAGGCGTGGTCTAGAGGGAGGGGACATGGCTGGTGCTCTGGGGAAGTGAGTTCCTTGCCCTTGCTCCGTGCTCTGCATCTCATCCTTCTTAACTGCTGCTGTCATCTAATAAAGCATGCCAGCTGAAATAGTGGCCCGGGACAGGCCCCCTTGGTTTTCCTTAGCCCGTGTGGAAGGAAGGAAAGCTTGCTGCATTTCTGTTACATCGCTGATAATTAACATACCACAGTGCTGTTACGGGCCCCAATAAAAATAAAAAGTCTTTGCAGTTATAATGAGATATTCATGCATGGCAGCACCAGATATAAACTAAACTTTTATTGTATGTGTTAGCTACGGTAAATGAAGCGAAACAGGGCTAAATTCATTACGTCCCATCTCAGCTGCATCTCACAAATAACAGGCCTTGAACATTTCCATCAGAAAGTCCATTTCCTCTTGTTGCCAACAGCCATTAAGCAGCGCTGAATATTCTCTCTGCAGAGCTGGTCGAACCTGAGGGTGATACAGGACAGTGGCAAACATTTGTTAAGTAATGAATATAACCTGTTTACAAGGAGTACCCAATAGTCACAACGTAGGAAATAGCATCTCGTGCCTTTTGTCTCTGTCAGCGGGCTGGGGAGCTGTGCAGAGGCAGCGTTGGCCACGCTGCAGCACCAGCGGGGAGGTCCCAACGGACTCTGGGTGGGGAAACTGAGGCACACAGGGGCAGCGGCCAGCTGCTTGTTTCGGTGGGAAGGGGGGAGGAAGGGTGTCGGGCTTGGGGCTGCATCTCAGAGGCTTTCTTGGGGAGGAACCCACAGGCTTCCCTTCTGCAGAGGCTTTTGGTTTGTGGCATTGTCATGGGCTTTTTTCTTTTTTTTTTTTTTTTTTTGCTTCCTTGGGGTTGGAGAGCAGGGTGGTCTTTAAGCTGATTTTCCAGCTGACTTTGCAGCACAAACCCTGGCATTTTCTGCACTTTTGTTTTCTTTTTTTTTTTTTTTTTTCTGAGGTATCTTGCAAATTGAAGAGCACTGACTTAAAAGGTTGTCTAGTTTGGCACTGGTTTCGATAGATAAAGCTAGAGATTTTCTGCTGATAATACTTGCACAAATTCAGAATTAATCATTGCATAATAGAAGCTGGTAGCTTTGGTTGTTAATTCTCTATTGAGGCTGCATCCCCATGTTTATTCTCATTTGTTCTGATAAGGTCCATTGTCTCTAATATTGCTTCGTAAAGGGTAAGAAATAAATCAACGGTATTTAGCTTTTCTAACCATCTGGTCTGGCTTCCGTCCCAAAATCAATTTTTAAGTTGGGCACAGTTCGTGTATTTTTGCCTTGTAACAGAGGACGTCTCTGGGGAGAGCAGGGAAGAAGAAGTTGCTACTAATCTCACCCCAGGGATTAATCATGTTTGAGACGTTACACTTTAAACTCCACAGGTTTTTGTTGCTGTCATAGCTCCGCTTGTCAGGCTGAGCTTTTGCAGAGTGCCAAAAGGAACTTCTTTTTCTTTGTGTTAATGGGATCAGTACTTTGAACAGCATTGCATTGCTTTGAAGGATGAAAGCACTTGGTTTGAACGTGGAGTTGAGTTGCTTTGATAGCACTCAGATACCGTTAATCTTCAACATGTGTATACATTACAACACACTTCTCGGGTCATTATAAAACCATCCTGTGGAGTTAAGCCAATTGCTTCTAAGAGGTGTTGTTAATGTAATGAAATTTAATGCATTTGGGAGCTACTACATGGCCACAGATGGGAAATACGTCTTGTAAACTATAAATTTTTAAAAATTATTTAGCATTGTCATTGCTATATGGGGCCATGTGGCACTGAGCATGAGATAATTCCACAGTTTTCATTAAAACACACAATAATGAGACACTTAAAGTCCACGGATGATGTTTTTGGGAACTATTATAATAATTAGAAAGGAAAATGGGTTTAATAAAAGTTGTAAATGATTATGATCAGCCAGACCTTGTCCCTTTCTGCAAACCCTATCTGCATCGCACATCTGGGTGCGAGAAGCAGGGAGTAACCGTATTCCATCTCAGCCACCCTGGCCCAGAAGAGAAGGCATTTGCATGTCAGGGTCACTCTGGGACACGGCAATGGTAAAGAAAGTTAAGGAGGACAAATCTGTAGGAAAATAAACAAATGCCTTTTCAATCAGACATTGCAGTCCTCAACTCCTGGCAACCCATTGCTGAATGCACAGGACTCATTTTCCCAAAGCAATGGAGACTCTCTATTTTGCCATACTGATACAAAAGGATTTTAGCCTAAGTGAAGATTTAGGGCCAATATTCATTACAGCAGATGGGACACAGTATAACGGGGGCCTGAGCCTCCTGAGGAGGGGAGGAATAGGTCTTGAAGTGCCACTGGAGCTGTGTGTGGTGGGTGGCTTGGAGGGGTCAAGGTGCTGGTCCTCCCTCCACGTCAGGGTCTGAAAGTGAAGGCACAAAGGTTCAGGACAGCTTCCTCTGTCAGAGGAGAGGGAGCAGCCAAATAGTGCAGCTGCAAGCCTGCAGCTGCCTCACCCTGCACAAAACTTGGAGCTGGGGCTTTTTGATCGAAGCTTTAGCTGTCAGGCTCCGTCACACCTACCTCTAAAGCTTGGCAGGTACAACTCAGTAGCTTTTGATGCGTGTTGGCTGTCAGGCTGAGGAACATGAAGTTACAGTTGTGATCTCTTAAAAAAATGATGGCTGCACTTAGATCTACTTGCGCCAAGCAGTGAAATCTGTGGGTGGGACCGATACTTGCGAGGTTACAAAGCCACTGTGTTGAGTGAAGCGCTCTGCTAGCTCCAACAGCTGGAAATTGAGTTGAGCTCTGTTAGCACGAGGGTCTTGCAAGTGTTCAGAAGTTGCAGTCCCAAATTACAGCCAGCGAAGGAATATTGTGCAGGCAAGATTCAGATTATTCAGCTTTGAAGTTGCATGCATGGTAGCTGCGCCCTGGAGAGCCACTCAACTGGGTGGAGAAACATGGGGTGCTCGCACCCACCTCTCTGACTGCAGTTTGCTGTCACACTCCCTGCAGTGCTGTGTAATTCCTGGGTGACACGTGGCGCCTTTCATCACGGGGGGCAGCTGTAAGCAAGGAGGAGCTCATCGCTTAGGAAAGAAAAAATTGAGATAATGGGGAGGGGAAAGAGTCTCCAGCGATGCTGTGAGGACATTATTGAATATGTAGCTGTGTGGGCCAACTGGACTGTGTGTACCACTGGAATTAAATGGGCTTTTCTTGAATCAGCAATCATTTGTGTCATTTGATATTTCACGTGAGCGGCAGCCTCTTCAGGAGGAAGCTGAAGCACTGCCCAAGAGCCACGGTCTGGCTGAGCTCCTCTGTGCTGGTACCTGTCCAGGAGGGGCCCACGTTTCAGGCAGTACTTTGAGCCGGACTCTGTCCTTCCTTTCTTGACAAGCAGCCCCCTTGCTGGTCTGGGGAAATAAAACCAGAGCAATGGTGCTGGCCACATTCTGGATGGGCCCCCAGCGAGATTTACCCAGGGGAGCGTTGCTGGAGCTGTTGGGAGGTGACTGCTCTGGTCCCTGCCACACGTGGGCTTGACCCGCAGCCCCCAGGTGTGTGCAGGCACCGGGTTTAACCATGAGCAGGGAGTTAGCAGGGCTGCTGGACGAGAGGAAGCAAGGCCTCGTTGCCTGGACGTGAGGCCCTTCAGCTCAGCTCTGGCAGCGCCCTGTGGGTGCGGGTGCCCCAGCAGCGTGGCCCAGCTCGGCTCCAGCACGAGTCAGGGTGGGCTGTTGGCAGCTGACCTAAATTGAGAGCGAGCAAAGAGAGCAAGCAGCTGCCCCACCACTGTTGCTCTGTTTTCAGCGTGGATCGAGCCTCCCTAATCCCCCCGGATTTTGTATCTACCAAAACAGCTTGGGCCCATCAGTAAATTGCAGTGGCATATGGTCCAGGTTTATGAGTAATCTGGCACACGCTTAAGGCAAGGAGGGACGTCATCCTTCAGCAAATACAGAAAATATCGTGGGGCTTTTTTTTATGACTATATTTAATATAGTTGATGAGAAAGCTGTGAGAAATGTTTACCTTTTAAGCCAGTCCTATTTAACTTCAGCTGCTGGTTGAAGCAGCTACGTAACGAGAAACAAATAGAAATAAATGCAGTCTCATTGTCCTGCAGACATTTTGTCACTAAAGCCTGACCTCGTGGGTGCCTTTGCGGTCTGAGGGCAGTGCTGTCACCTGGTGCCACCAGCCTACCCAGACGGAACATCTGGGTGCTGGAGGCACCCAGCATCACATCAGCTGCTTCCAGAAGTCCTTGTCGCCTCTGTACAGGTGAGGAAGTTCCTCGAGATGGGGCATCTGCCCCCCTCTCGGCCTTGCCTCAGCCCTGGGGTGTCCCTGGGGGAGCAGGGGAAGACAGGAGCCATTCCAGTTGCATTCCAGGACATCCCCGTCCTGCAGAAGGCTTGAACTTGCTTTCACTCTTCCCAAGGATTCATATTTCCTCAACATGTTTGGGGAAACCTCACGCTTGCCAGCTCTTTCCTAATTCTGCGCTGCTGGCCTCTCCACACCATGTGATGCTTTGGCAGCGGTCAGTTTTTCCTGGTTTACAAACCAAAGGGGGCAGCCTTTCTTTGGTGATTTGAAGCGGTGAGTTTGCACCAAAGAGTTTACAGTGCGTGTAAACCCAAGACACTAGGTCTCAAGGGCTGCAATCAGTAAATGCGCTCCCAGGGTGTGTTTTCCTTCTGCGATGCTCAGTTTTGCTCTCCTGTTAGACGCAAAAACCTCACCTCCTTCTCCATCTGCTTATAAGAAAAAGGTGTTTCTCAAGAAAAGAAAACAAAATGGCCTGAAAAAATACTTTTATGCCGTTTTTTATGTACAAGGAAAAGTAGAAATGGTGTGCTTCCCTTTCTGAAGAGAAGCTTTCAGCATTTCTGAAGCTGCACGAGCAAATGGCAGGAGCCAAAGAAATCAGTCTTTAGCTGACTTGCGCAGGCTGGATTGGACGCAAACATTGTGTGTCAAATAATACTGCCCTGCAAAATAATAAAAGAAAAGGAGGGGGGGGACTTTTGGTGGTTACCAGATGGTCTGTTCAGATGAAATTATTTGAAGTAGCAAAGCCACTCCATCAGCTGGTTCGATTTAGTTACAGATACAAAAATGTTAGGGGCTAGTTTCGGAGAAGTCCTGCAGTCCATATGTTTGTCACTTTGCAGAGAATTACCACAAAGCGTGGTTTAGAGGAACCGGGGGCACTGAGCATGATCTCCTATCCTGAACGCAGAACATGGCAGCACGTGTGCTTCACCTAGAAGCTCAGTACCTCGGTACCAAAGCAAACCTTGCATGGTCTGGGATGTACATTGCAGCTTGCTCTTGTGCTCCATGCCCTGAGCGCTGGTGCTGCCTCTTGGCAGCTGGGTACGGCCAGGGGGACTCTGGGGAAGTACCAGGGGCAGCCAAAGCAAAGCACTGGGTTTTCTGACCTCCATCTTGCAGGTAGAAATAACAGTAGCGGAGCTCGGATGGGATTCGTGGTGTGCTGTGCCCACCACAACCTCCTTAACCGCTGATTACTGCAAGGCCCCCCAGCTGCCATCAGGCTCTGCACCAGCTTTCCCTGCACAGCACCAGAGGCAGTAAGCTGTGTGTAGGTGATGCAGAGAATAGTCCACACAAATCCTCAGGAATCTGTTCTGGAGGGCTTCTAGCAGCAAAACAGGCTGTCAGGAAGCTGCTATTAATTGCCATCAAAATAGCTGAACCGATGTGGGAAGAGTTAAAAATGAACATCAAACAGGAATGCAGCAAAGCCTCATTTGTAAAAGTACCTTTTGCAGAATATATTTACCTTACTTTCCTGAAAGCAAAACCTGAAAAATGATCAGTCTCTGAAAGCCATTTCCTTACCAAAATCTTCTTGGTTAATGCTGCGTGGATGTAGTTCTGTTTACAACAGGACCTCAGAAATGACATAAACTGTAAAAATCTCCTCAGAAATGTTTCATGGTGTTGTTTCTGAAAAAGAATTCAGTTGTGGCCCCCAGGCAAGGTGCAGGTGAGCACGTTGTCCAAGGAAAGGTCCTGTGCTGTCAGCCCCTTGCTTTCAAACCCTGGTAACTGGCCTTAAGCAGTCCTATATAGCTGGCTTTGATCTTTGGTTTATAAAACTTTAAAGGATGCCTGTGGGATGGTATTTTATTCAAATTGTATGCATCTTGGTGGCTCAAATTAATAGCTGTTCCCTACAATCTTTTTTTCAGGTAATGCCCTGGTTTTTATTTTTAATTTTGCATGGTCCAATTCTGCATGTTGGAAATGAAAGAAAAAATGTATTATGAAGGAGTGGGGGTGAGACCATGAGACCTCAGCAGTGGTGTGTAAAAATCCCTGTCCCTGGATCAGGGCATTGCTGAGCTGGTAACTGTGGCCTGGGAGAGTGTGCAGGGAAAATACACGTGTTTGCACCATTCTTATATTCTTCTGTGTTTATACTCTTAGGGGGGAGTCTGCCATGTGTCAGGAAACTAGACTGGATGGGTGCTTGGTCTGAACTGTTACCGCTGCTCAGGTATTGTTTGGGCCTTAGGAACAACTGGTCTGCCTAACTCTGATGATCAGAGATGGTGGAGTGAGTGGTCCCTGGGCTCGTCCTCCTGCTAGAGCCCTTGTCACCTCTTCTGTCCATTCTTTGACTTAGTGAACCACAGCATATCTCATGGTTAATGTTTGGAGGAAATAGGCTGTGTCTGGTTAAAATGTGACACAGGTCTCCATATCAAGCATCAGCCACGATCAATAGCACGTACAGCAGTAGGTACCTGCAGCAGGGCTGGCACTGAAGCCTTCTTTACGGAAGGGTAGGAGAGCACGGGGACGATGCTGTGGCATGTCCTCCTAGCAGTTTTTGGTTGAGGAGGAGGAGGCATGTTCCCAGGTTGATTACCTGCAGGGAGCAGGTGGGTGCTTGCCTTTCTGTGCCATACCACTAGCCCATGAGTGGTGTTTTCCTGGTCAACAGGAGACCTCCCTCCAATTCAGCCATTTCGTGGTGAGTGGGCTGAAGAGCCAGTCATAGAGAAAGGGGTGCAGCACCCCGATAATCATTCTCTTGGTTACGTGACCAGCGGCCCCTTCCGATTCATTGGTTTCTAAAGCAAAGCGCTGGAGCTCCAAGCAGGGGGCTTAAGTTTTCTCAAATCACGGGAAAGTCAAGGGCATCTGCTCACCATTCTTAATTTAAGCGTGTGATGACAGGATCTTCACATGCTCAGTTGCTTCGCCTGATTTCGTGGTTGCTTGCTTCGATCGGGGACACAGCCCCTCCTCACCTTGCGTGCTGAGTGTGGGCAGGGCGAAGGCCCTTCGTCCCCAAGCCCTGCGTGCCGAGGAGGGCACAGAAACCCCACGAGGTTACAGAACAGCGCCTGGCCAAAAAAACTCCAAATAAGACCTCTCTTATGTATTCACCTGCTTTCTCTAGGTAAGAAAGCCAATAATCAGAAGAGGTCAACATTTTCTTCTAGTTGCCACGCAACTAGATGCTGCCTGAGATGCTTCAGTTAGTCCTTCCTCTTTATGTTTGAGGAAATCTTGGTAGCTGAGGCTTTCCCTTTGGGTATTTGTTGGAGGAGACCAAGTTTAAAAGACACCAGAGATGTTGGCAATATCACACATGCAGTTTTATGGAAAATTATCCTGTGCTCTAGGCAAAGATTTCGTCAGTGAAGCCAGCTCATGATAATGAGAAATGAGATGGTAGGGGAAGAGAAAGGGATGCGGAGAAGAGAAAAAAAAAAAAGGAGGAGGGTTATTTACTGTTGGATCTATTGTGGATATAAACAGAGCTAATGTAAAAAAAAAAAAAAAAAAAGTCCCACAGCACTTGTTGTGCAGGCTTGTGGTTGCACCTTGGTTAGGAGCCGCGTTCCTGCGCTGCAGCGGGGGACGGAGCTGCCCTGGGCAGGATGTGGCACGTTGAGTGTGCCAGCACCGGGACGCAGGGCTTCACATCCAAACCAGCAGGGAACAAGTGCCACAGCCGCGGAGTTGTCACTGGTGGAAGCGCTGGAGTAAAGGAGGGTAGCAGCGCGACCTGCAGTGCTTCCTGTGCCACCGGCATGTCTCCTTTGCTCCTACCTGCACAGGGTGCCAGCTGCTCCTGCAGTGTAGACGAGAGCCCCATCCTCGGGTTTTTGGGTTCCCATATGGCAGGTCACACCCTGAAGAAGAAAGCAGGCTCTTCTGCTCCTGCAGCAAGAGGCTTACGGATGGAGGAGGGCTGCGTGGATCTGCTTGGCAGGACGGGAAGCAGATGGGGAGCCTGGAACTTCAGGGACGTCTCGGCCATGCTACCAAGCAGCCGGCAGCAGCGTGCTGCAGGAGGCACTCAGATGGGCACAGGCCACGTAGGGAACTGAGCACTGTGACAGCGTGCCTCTGCCCCCAGCTTTGTAGGACAAGAGGCATTTGGGAACGCAGCCCTGATGGAAGCAGAGGGAAAACAAACAGCGAAGACTTTGAGCATGGACTGCCATTATTCAAAATATTTGAGCATGTGCCCTTGCTCCTCCAAGACACGGGAGCTCTTTAGCTCCTGTGTTGAATCTCCAGCAAGGTGATTTAAAACTTAAAAAAATGAGGAAGCCTGTGTAAGGGGGACGCTGTGGATATATGGGGTTTATTCGAGCAAAAGTATGTCTCTAGGAACATTTTAGGTACCCCAGGGGTGACAAGGAGACCCCAGAATTCCATGTTTTGCCTTTCAGCATACTTGCTATTTTTTGGTATGAGTCCTTTTTCTTATTCTCTGGGGAACATAAACAGGAAAAGCCAGTATCTTGTGCTACCAAGGAACTGCTCATTGCCAGGTCTGCTGTCAGCCGTGTATTGCACAACCACAAGGACCCGCAGCTAAGCCTTGTCTCAGTTTCTTCTCTTCCACACCGCTCTTTGCTGCATTTCATCAGGTGACCACAGGTTGTGCCAGCACTCAGAACATGTCCAAGTGGCAGAGCAGCATGACATTCGTCACCAGTGATTGCATCTAATGTATTGCAGCGATGGCCGGTGCCAACAAGATTTCTCCTTGGCAAGACCAGCGCTAGGGCAGAGGAGATTTGTGAGTCACTTAGGAAACCACTCCCAGCCTGCTGGCTGTCGGTGCAGCTGAAGGTCAGGATGTCCCTGTGACGCTCCTGCGCCTCTGTCCCCTGTCCCTTGTGGCTGCTCCTGCAGCAAGCCCCTCGGTCAGGCTTGCAGAAGAAGAAACAGGTCCAGTGCACCACGTTTTGGCCAGCCTCTGTCCAGCAGAATCATTTGCAGTCCTGAGAGCCACCGAGCTGACAGGGAGTCATTCTCAAGAGGCTGGGGGCTGATGTCAGTGATAATGTCCCACTTGTTCCCAAGCTGCAGTGCTGAGCTTTGGTTGAAAGCTGCTGCAAATCCTGCCTGAAGTAGTTATTCAAGAATCATGAATAATCTCCACTGCTGGGTAGGGAAGGGTGAGGGAAATCTCTGCACTGCGTGATCCCCAGGAGTCACCTTCTTCTTGCAGACCCGCTGCCGGGCTGGCTTTGGGGAGGGGAGGCAGAACATTGCCGCAGGTGTGCACTCAGCCAGCCGAGCTGGGAGGGGACGCAGCCTGGGGACTGCTGAGCCTGGCTTGAGCTTTGCCCAGGCTGCCCTCCTCGCCTCACAGCTGGGGGAGATGCAGAAAGAGGCTGAAGGCAGCTCTGGAGCCGTGGTTTTCGTTTGCTTGACAAGACAGAGCTCGGGGGTCAGAGAGAGTCGGAGCAGACCCGTACGGTGCTGCTGGGAAACCCTGGCACCAGGCAAAAGCCACAGAGCTTTCTGCAGCAGGAAGCTGAATGAAAGCATTCCCTATGTGCAGTGAGAGAGGCAGGTTTTCCAGCCTGGGGCCAGCTCCAAAATCCACATTTGTGCACTCGGTTGATGTGGGTTGGGACCATCACCTGTGCAATACGTTTAGGGTCTTTTTTTCCCCTCCTCTGGAAAAACATGCAAAATGAGAAGGTAAAACAGGGAGCCAGCGTGCCCCTCCTGTGTTGAGACTTACCTCGTGGTGTGTCGTCATGCCACATGGCATCGTGGCAGCATGACTTAGGAGCCCTGGGGCTGTGCTGGGGTGTGCGGACTTGCGGTGCTGCTGGCTTGGTGGCCGTGAGAGCCTTTCCTGCCTTTGACAGCCATAACTAAACTGCAGCTCTAGCTGGGGGCCGCCAGCAGCTGAGGGATGAAAGTAGCTCCCTGAAATGCAGCTGCGGTAGCTGCATGTGGGAAAGCCACCTTGTTTCTCTGCTGTGCCCAGAGCTAACACAGGAGGGGGGAATGTGGCATTTGCAAAGTGTGGGAGCTTCTGAATAGTTCTGACCTTAAGATACCTTCTCTACAGGTATCGTTGCAGGAAAACAAATACTTTTTCCTCAGGCTGGTGTCTCTCAGCCTATTCTTAGTGCCCTTGATGTTCTGTTTTTATCTCGCAACTCGATGACTCAGAATTTGGAGCTGTAGCTGCACACACGCGCAAAGCGCGCTGCTGCTGCAGGACTCTCACTGTATCCCTGAAAGCCGAAGGAGTTAACCTGCTTTCAGATTGGCCTATTCATGCTAATAAAGTACCTTGGAAGTGGTCCAGCCAGCAGGCACCTGGGTATTATCTGAGCATATGACACCCCTAGAGAACCAGAGCCTTGATGAGCTTTATAGACTAACAGAAATCTTGGAAAAGAAAGGAGGCTTTCCATTGAAAATGGATTTTCAGGGCCAGCTGAAGGACATGACGTTCAAGATCATTGCTTTAAAATAATTTCAGCTGCAGTTAATGTGAAGCAAAAAAGAAAAGAAAACCCAAGACAGCGAAAGGATAATTAATTCTGAGTTTGAACTGCAATTTGAAAGGGCTATATTGTGAAGTGACCCTTTACCAACTTATATCTGAACTGGCTCTTCTCATAAAACCCTCTTTCAGATGAAATGCAGTGTTGTTTTACTTTTATACCATATGTTTGTTTTCCCTAAGTATTACGGAGTGACCTTGAATTCAGACCTTTCCTGGAAGAGGCGGATGTCGCGGGGGGGTACTGCAGCCAGCGCTAGCAGCGTGGGTGCAGCCGTCGCAGTGGCTCAGCCCTCTCCAGTGCCGAACGCTTGGTCTTAGCAGGGTTCCCAAGCCCTTCTCCAAGAGAGGCCTTTCTCCTCACTTCTTTCTTCCTTCCGTCTCCCAAACTAACTGTACCCTCACTGAGATAAGTTTTACCCAGTGTTGCAAAAGGAGGTTTTTGACTGCTCAGGCACCCACTGGGGCAGCTGCAGCATCGGTGCTACCCTAAGGGGCTCACCCCATAAAGCTTCCTTTCTCCACAGCAGCCTTCACTTCTAAGCAAGTTTACATCAAGAGGTGATGCTCTCTGGCTCCATCCTCCTCTACCTGGTGGCTCCTCCATTTCAAGAATGTTTTGCATCCAGAGATGTTTTCTCCAGAAGATTAGAAATGCTTTTGGTAAGGAGATGTTGAGGAGACTAACGCCTCAGAATACAATTTACTACTGGCCAATTCCAATGTAATTTGAAAAATACATCTTTCTGGCCTGCTTATTCTTTCACAGCTTACGAGAATCAACACAAAAAGCATCAAGGCCAGAGCTCTAATGAGATTCACATTTTGGACATCATATTAGTACAATAATGCATTTCACACTGTTGTTTCCTAATTTGCCTAATCAAATAAGAGGAGATCAAGCATTACATAGCCCAGCCTCCCCATTCCAACAAGGTAGCACTGAACCCATCAGTTTTGCAGTTCAATTAATTTTCCCTACACAGGTTGGCTAAAGCACATAATTTAATCAGCATTTTGCAGTTCTGTCAATACATACAATATATTCAGAGTGTTGACAATACCCTGAGCAGCTGTCCCAAGTACTCAGGAATTGTTCAGCGCATGGGTAACACAGAGCAGTTTTTGGAAGGAGGAAAGGCACCACGGGGTGCCTTGTGGAATGCTTTCTGGGGCATCAGTATGTCTCAGTGGTCCATGTTCTTTGCTTTGGTGTTTGGTTGCCTTGTAAATAAAATGCTTTGTGTAGCAGCACAGTCAGACCAGACAAGTTCCCCTGGGTGTCAGAAGCTTACCCGGAGGAATAAGGGGCAGCACTAGTGCTCTGCCAGAAGTCCTGGGTGAGTTATAGGACTGTTGAGTCAAAGAGGAGTCTCTCTGCAGCTGATTTCAATTTTCTAAGCAAAAGTCACAAACAGACGAGAAGCAGGTGCATCCATTTCTCTAACGGTATCTTAGAAAATTTGTGACATGATGAAGACCTTCTCTTTGCTTTCTGCTACCAGAGAAGGCTCTGCTCTAGGAGTGCCAGGAGGCTGGCAGTGTTGGTGCTCCCACTGGTGCTCACCAGGGCATCCTCTGTCCCCAGTCTGCTTGGAAGGAAAACACATTTACCACTGTAAGCAAGTCAAGCCTCAGTGGGTACGCAAGGAAAATTAGGGGGAAAAAAAGGGCATCACAGATGACCAAGGTAAAGTGTGTCTGAAGGTTTGTAGTGAGCTAATTCTCTTTCTGATCTCCAGTGCCCACTGGGAACTACCCTGCTGAGCATCCTGAGCAGCGCTGCAGGCAGCTGAGCTCTTTGCACTGTAGGGAGAAGAGAACTGCTGCATATATACTTGGCGTGCTTAAAATCTGGCATCTCTCTCTGGACTGCAGAACAAAATTGAGTGTTTCAAAATAAGCTGCAGCATTGTCACCACTGCAAATACTGCTCTCCTGAAACTGAACAGAGACTTCAGCGGAAGAATTTGAGGCTACATTTTTTAAAGGGAAACTGACTAATGGGTTGGGTTTGGAGTTTTGTTGTCATTTGTTGTGATTTGGGAACAGCACTTCAGTGCTTGTGGTGTAATAGTGAGAGCTAATGACAGTCATAACAAACTCAAAGTATAAGAATGTTGTTGCACAGGAGATTTGTCCCCAGGTTTTTTTGTTCCGCTGTAGAGCGCATCACTAAACTCAAACCAGTTCTGTGCAGATGGCATTTCACCTCAAAAAGGTGCATCCTTCTTCCCAGTCATGTTCACGAGACGCTTGGGTGTTTCATTCCAACCAGCTTTGGCATCAGCACCAGTGGCAGCGCATGCCAGACGGGATGGGGTTTGTGGCTGAGCCGTGCATGGTTGGCGTGCTCAGGCCGGTGCAGCTCTGGGTGCAGCGAGATTTTCCCCAGGAGCTCCGGGCCCCTTTTGCTGTCCTGGCTTCACTCATGGCTCTTGCTGTGGGCAAGGTGAGTGTCGGTTCTACCCTGCAAGCCTCCCCTGGTGTTTGGGTGTTTTGGTGTGTGTTGTGTCCTCATTCCCAGGACACCTGAGGCCAAGTTTTCCAAAGGTTACAGAGCTGCTGGGCCTGGCTGCTTCTGCCACTTCAGGTTGTTGCTGGCACACTGGTATCAAAAGCCAAGTCACCAACTTGCCAGCAAATCTCATGTAGGAGAATATTTCGCTTTCCTCTGTAACTTAGCTCAGAATCAGCAAAGGGGATGAGTGAGCAGGGAAGGGCTCCTGTGGGGTTGTGGTCTCCCAGAACAGCACCCAGTCTAGTCAGCCCCCATGGAAATACCTTTGAGGCAAGGAACCACGGAGCTCCTTGGGCTTGGAGGTGACTTTGTGGCCCCTTGCTGCCAGATAGGTTTTGTTTCTCCATAAAGAGGATTTAATAATGGGCAAATCTATGCTGACACAAGCAGCAGAGACCCAGTCCTTCAGACAGCCAGATGCAGTCCTGCAACACTTGCACTTCACCATCTATTCAACAAAGACTTCAACAAGTCCCAGTAGCTCCATGGAAGGCAACAGCTACAACCGTATTAAACCAGCTGAGAGCATTCCTATGGATTCCATTTTGGGGAAGATAAGTTCATTTACAAAATAAGGCAGAAAAAGCAAATGAAAAAAATAAGTGTGAATTAAATAATATGACTTCGGTGCAAACATGTAGATCAACTGTTTGCTTTTCCATAGGATGCAGAGCCATCCTTGTAACACGGTAAGAATCATTGCAAGTTTACTGCCAAAAACCAAAAAAATCATCAAATATAGGCGGTTTCTTGTATCCAAAGTCCCTCATTATATTAAAAAAATTATCGCAGCAGAAAATTTACAAGTGCATCACAGGACCCACTTGTACTGTTAAACAGATGGCACCTACACAAGACCCAAAAATATATAACAATTTTAATTGAGCCAATGCGAAACAGATTTGTGAAATAAAATAGTACATGCCAGGTCTAATAAGGCTTTTACTAGAAATTTTGACATAAAGTAATTTTGTAACAGCACAAGAGGTATTTAGAAAATGCTCATTAGCAAATGTTACATTTACTTCTCGCTTACTGTAATCTCTTAAGTTCTTGATCAGTTCCTACCTGCTTCAGTTTTTTCCTCTCTTGGTATAAATTGTCCATCTCCTGGTGACTTCAGATGTTTACCATTTTAATGGTATCATTTTCAAACTCAGCTCCTTGGGCTGGATTCTTTTCCTCCTTGGTGAAAACAACCGTAAAACCTACAACCCCCTCTAACAGCCTCATGAAAGGACACATTTCTATCTTGTAATGCTGAAGCTTGGCTTCTACCGTGGATAACCCCATTATTTATTCCCATTCTGCTGATAGTGTAGAACAGGCTGAAAGTTTGGACTCCAGAGGACCATTTACCCTTTCTGTGGCGCCCACCACCAAGCAGATTACTCTTTGAAAATGAAACCTCTGTGTAGCTGCAGGCTGCTGTCAAAGCTGCTGTCTGTGGAGCGTGTTGCTGGCTGTCCTCATTCCTGCACAGGTTCAGGACTTTCTTCAGGACTGCCTGTGAACATGTGTACACATTGATGTGGGGCTGACAAGATGCACTGCTGCCATCTGCCCTCACGTCCAAGTTGCATTACTCTAACGTTGTGCTCCTCCCAACTCTCTTGGGAGATCCTCTGGGCCTTGGTGTGCTTCCCAATCCACAGTGGCCACAGGACGGAGAAGTCAACCGTGCTTTTACACCATCAGCACTGCTGGATTAGCTACTGAGCTGTAGGCATGTGCCTGCTGCAGAGCACCCCGGGACGCCCTTACCTCTGCTTGGGAGATGCGGCACCCTCAGCAGCGTGTGAGGCACAAGTGGGAGCAGTCAGAGTCAGGCCCTACCTTCCAACATCGTGGGCTTTAGCCTCCAAAATTCTCGTCAGAGGCTTCTCTTGTGAGCAAGAAGTTCCAGTGAGCTAAAATCTGAAGACAGATGGTGATGGCACCTTTGCTGCTTCCCAATGAGCTAGAAAAAAGAAAACTGTTCTGCAGAAGACCAATGTTATTTTAGCTGTGAGGTAGCAGTCAATAACTGCAGGATAAAATGTGCATTTTTCCCACCTGGAAAAACGTAATTGATAGCACTCAGTTTCTTTACCCTTCCCTGCAGACGAAATGGAGATGAATAAAAGAGATACTTCTCCAGCTGCAGGAGGATTATGTTTGTCTAAAGTGACAGAACATGAAATCCTCTAGTCCTTTTCCACGTGCAGGGAGGAAAAGTGAAAGGTAAAACCTACCCTACCGGTGACTTCCACTTGTTTTTTTTAATACATCAACATGATTTGAATTGTAAAGACATGCTTAAAAGTGAAAACAATGAGCAGTGCAGTCTTATGTCACCACTAATTTCGAAGAGACCGGATAACTGTGTGTTCATAGTCTATCAAAATTATGGGTAAAGGACATAAACATGACTTGCATGAGGTGCTGTTTACCGAGACTGTTAAAAATAATGTTATTTTTTGCCTTTAAAAAAGGAAGAAAAAAAAAAAGAGACCCAGGATTGCATCCACAATGCATACATGTTAGAACATTTGAATATGATGACGTTAAGTAAATATCAACATGTAAAATACAGAGTTGTGATGTCATATTAAGGGCGATTAGATGAGGAGAAATGCGGCATGGTAATTTCCTGCAAGAAAAATACCAGCATGAATTTTTACCAGTCTGCCCAGGTTTTCATGCAGTGTTTGTGACTCAGAATGAACCTGCATCGTGGCTCTTAAGAAAATTCCCTCACCTTACCCCTTACAAAGATCAGCCTGACCTGTCTCCCTTTGTTTAAGCCCAGCAGATTAATGTTTGATGAAAGCTGTAGTTCTCAAATTAAAAGCTGACTAAAACGGAACCCTTAAAATTAATTTTCATTTTATTTCATATTAACTCCAGCCAATTAAATTCTCCTGTTATCAGAATGTATGATATAAAAACAGTCGTGTCATATCTAGGATATTCTGCTGTCCCCAGTACTGTTTTCATTGATATAAATTCTGCTTTCTCTCAGCTGTAACGGAGCTCCTCAAGGCTGGCTGGTGGTATTTCTATGCATTTTGCACATTGCTCTTCAGGAAAAAATATTTCAGCAACATGTCGTTCTTGTTGGCGATATTCTTATATGTGGTGGGGCGTGCGTTCTCTCTCTTAGCGTGGTCAAGTTAAAAGGAGCGCCTATAAATCTTTTAAAAAATCGGAGATTATTATAGAGTGCTGCTTATGCCTCACGGAGACCCAGTTTTGTTTAAACAGCTTGCCTGTGAACAGCACTCACAGACATCTAGGATTACCAGGGAATCTAGCACGAAGACAGTGAAACCAACTTTCCATTTTCCTAACATTTCAGATTTTTTCCTGTTGCCTGATAGTGCGTCTGAAACAGGTTTCAATATAGCTGGTGGCATCTATGTGAGAATCTATTTAGATTTTCTCATCGCCTGGAATTGGCACTTCCTACCCCCTAATAGCTGTGCCTCGTGTTGTACATCCGCGGTATGTTTTCTTTGTGAGCAAGGTGTGTGCCATTTACAGAGCTGATCCCGAGGCAGAACTTGTATCTCAGCGATAAGGAAACAAGTGAATGCCCAGTGCCTGTGCAGTACAAGGCATCTGCAGGTGGATGAAGTAACGTACCACTCGTTAGAAAACCCACTCTGATTGCCATCTCTCAACCTTTTTCTTATTTTTAATTGCAACGGAACAGGACTATTTATTTATTTATTTATTTATTTATTTTAAGAGTTATTCTTTTCTTTGCTCCGTGTTAATCTTCATGTTTACAACATAAAACAGCCAAGCGTGCTGTTTTGCAAGGTAAAAAGCATGTTTTGTACCCTCTGTTCTCTCTAAAGGAGACCAAGCCAGGATGTCCCGAGTACTGGTGACAGGAAGCAAACGGTAGCGTGGCACGTAGGGAACGCGCGGGCATCTCCAAGGCCTGCCTTGGAATGGCATTCTAACGGACTGGTTGCTGGGGCCACCTGATAGGACTGGGAACAAGGAGCTCATGTTCCTGGAAAACCATGTTCCTTCCTGGGAAGGGGTGCTCTGAATATGCGTTCTTTCTCCCCAAATTTTCTAACACCTTAAGTCTCCTAAACCAGTTTAACACGTGAAGGGTCACACCACTCACCCGCTGCCCATAGTTGCTGTCCATGTGTATTTTGAGGATCACCTTGACATAAAAATAGGATACTGAAGTAACAGTCGGCATCTTCTTAAAGCATTGTTTATGCATACTTCTAAGGAGACAGTTTTCTGGATTACTCATGCTAATTTATCTTTTCAAGATGCTATTAGGTTTGGTTAGGCAGGCTGAAATAGAAAAGCCATTATCAGGACGTGGTCTTTTTGTACGGAGATACCCAAGGTGTGAAACAGTACAAGGGACGCACTGCATTAAACCTACCCATTACATTTTTCTCAAGCATTTTAAGCTATCGTGCCAGATAAGTCTTACTTTGTGTCAGTTTGAATCAGTGGATTTTAAACATTATTACCCTGTGCCTCTTGCCCCCCCCCAGATTATTTGTGACAGATATTCTGCACTGTATAATAATGAAACTCTAAGGGTATCATCTTCAGCTAAATAGAAAGTGTAACATAGTGTAATATCATGCCAATTAGAAGGGAAAATCATTGTAGATACCTGAAATACGTTTTTGCTTGGTATCAGCCATTCTGTGAAAAATTGCACATTCCACAGTTTCTAATGAATATGGATAGACAGCTATAGAGGACAAAAGATTATGAGTGGATTTACATTTCTGTGGCTCTGTTCGTTACAAATATTCTCTGAGAGACAACAGATACATGTGAGGAAAAAATCCTCTTCATCTGCATGTTTTCCTGTTATGCAACACACTGCTCAAAATGCAAGCTGAAAATTCCAGAGTTAACTCAAAAGAAGTGTAGCATTTACATTAAAAAGGGAGGAAAAATAAGTAAAAGTGAGCAGAGGTGTTCATAACTTTGTCTGACGAGATAAGTGTTTCTGCCTGGACTGCTACAGCATTGTGGGGAATGATGTGGAATGCCTTGCATCCTAGCAAACCCACTTAGTTTGGGTTCTCCATCTCAAGTTTAGCTGGAGGAGACACAGAGGTTTAGTCAGTAGCTTGACAGAAACCAAGGACTTGTTGATGGGTGGACTTCATGGGTAAAATCAGTTTCTGTTACGCCACTGTGCTAGACCATCCCCAACCAACGGCCATCGGTATCAGAGCTGCAGTTGCCCTAGGTACAGTAGCGGCGAGCCATCTCTGTGGGTGCTTCATCGCTCTGCTTCCATTACTGACGCTGCATACTGTACGTACCGGTGTCTGATGTGTCTTAAATAATTGTGGGACAGTCAGCAGCCCCCGCGTTGGGCTGCCACTGGCTTTCTGGCACACCGTGCGATGCTGCAAGATGGTGGTCTGTCTGTTGAAGCTGGGGTCAAGGATGGCTGTGCAGCTGGCAAACTGAAGGTGTAATTTGTGAAGAGGACGCGGGACTAGGGGGGAGAAGAAGAAGAAATGATCGCAAACTTAGGTAATCGTTTTATTCATAGCATAATGTGCACACATGGCTGTTGATGATGAGGCTACCAGTGACATAAATAAACTCAAGCAAAAGATGTAAGCGAGTGGATACATGTGTAGGCTTCTTTGGGCGATGCCATGAACTTGGACATCGACCAAAAGAATTATTTATGTCCCTTGCAATTTCAGTGAAGAGCACAAAGGAGATAATTAGACCAGGATGCATCGCATTGCTCTTTCCATCTTGCACACATTCATGCCCACCAAATGTGAAATGTTCGCCTTTTCCCCTCAAATGTGATGGTTGTTGAACTTATTTTTAGTGTCATTTGATAAGCCTCCCTGCTCGCAGAGAGACATCCCACTGACCCAGCCACTGGTCATTGTCTATACCAGTTCCCATCAAAGCAGGCGCGCTTTGTCAGGTTTCGACTCGAATATCCATTTTGCATCTGAAGTACAGTATCGAAAGTGACTGGATCATTTGAGCCTTTTTCTTCAGCTGCTCCCTCCTTCCTCCCCCACAGTGTTTCCGCTCACGCTAACATAATTTGGCATCGTCGACGTGACACGACACTGGTTTTTCTAAAAAATTATAATACATACATTGTCAATGTTTTGTGATGGCCGGCGCTCCTGTAAATTTAATTTCTAAATTGATGGAAGGAGGTCTTTTTCCACTGCTGAATCTCAACCAATGCTCGGTGCCCCCTTGAAAACCGAGTAATGCACATACAGTAATAGGTCATTCAATGTCAAAAGGCATAAAAAAGATGAGCAAAATCTTCACAGGCTGCTGCTTGCTGTTGCCTTTAATTATATTAATTAAACTTTGAAATTCTCATGCAAAGAGAGTTGCTGGCTTGTGACGCTGAAGAGCCCTTGGAGATTCACGGGGGGGAAAAACCCTGAGATACCAGCTTAGTGGCTACTGCTTTTTTAATTTTAAAAAAAATAATACATAAGCCTACTACTGCTAGGTATGTTTATAGATGATGATGTTTTATGCGCTACTGAACTTTGAATGCAGGAAGGGGAAAAAAAACACCAGCCACAGTGTCAAGGTCTTGAAGCATCAGTCCCTCCAACTCCGCTCAAGATCTCTGGTTACAGGCTGTCTTCCTGTGGAATAACGCTCTATTAATTTTCTTCCTGTCCCGGGTGCATAATGAAAGAAAGGTGTCTTCAAAAACTAAAGGGCAAAGTCTTGCTTGCTACCAATACCTTGAGGCATCCTGTCTACATTTTGTCATGCGTGTGCACTTTTCAGTGTTAGAATGACAAGATTTCCAGTCAGAAGGTTCCCGTAAGGCACAATGCGATGGGAGACTCGGAAGGGTTTTGTGATCTGACATCGCTGTAAGGCAGTGAACTCTTGCGTTTGCTTAGCCTGGTGGGAAGCTTTATCCTCCGCCTTTGGCAAGCAGTCCCTATTTACATAACACGTGCCATCCTCACATCTGAGAAACTCTGCATCTCTGCTTAAAGCACATTATGTCCTGAGAATCTGTAGTCCTTAAAAAAATAACGAAAGTAAAAAAACATTATTATCTTTGGTTGTCTGTATTCTCCCTTTGTATTCTACGAAAGCAGAGGCATGCAAGTCAATGCTGCTTGTCACTGTCGCAAGTCACAGAGCAGGAGTGTACGGTGGTGAAACATAAGGGCTTGGCACAGCAATGCTGGCTCCTGGGAGGGGGGAATGCAGAAACCTTCTGAGTTGAGGCTTCATCCAAGAAACACAGGGCAGTGCTCAGTTCTCTCTGCTTGGTTGAAAAGTGGCAATGTGGCTGTATTTCCTCCTTGTATCCTCTTCTCCTCTACTGAGATTGAACTCGGGTGAAGTTAATACATCGGCCCTGGGGGGGAAAAGAGAGAAGCTGTTATTGGTGGGTGAAGTAATGAATGCAACCAAGACTTTCAAATGCTGAGTATTACATGCTGAAGGAAGGCTGTAACTTAAATTCAGATGTTTGTGAAAATAACATACCCATGAAAAATATTTTAAGAATTAATGGAAATTACCCAGAGTAAGTGTACTGCATTTGACTTAGAAATGTATGTTGTTAGGTAAGCAGTGATGACACAGAAGACACATTTTGAACGCTCCGAGGTCTTCTGTGAGGATAATTTACCAATCTGAAATTCTCAGAAACTTCTGGGAGCAAAATAAAACCTATCTAAACACACAGTAAAGAAGATCATAGCGAAGACAGATTCTCACTCCACCAAGCCAAATCCTCACGCAGCACAGTGCAGATAAACGTGACTTGGTTAGCGGAGCAGCTGCTGACTTGCACTTGTGTTTTATTAGCAGTAACCCCAGCTCTGCACCTCCAAGGTGTCTTCTGATGAGCTTAACATCACTATGCACCAGTTCTCATGGTGTCATACCTGAGTAAATACCCTTCTCCTGTAAGTGGGTCCTTACGGGTGACAGCTTTTGGTGTAGCTGGGTGTGAGTCAAATCCACTAGCGAAGCTCATAACCCCTTTTTACTGATTTGAGAAGCACTGAAAAAATGCCCATTCTCAGAGCTTAGTTCAAGACCCGAGCTCCACACTGATCATTGGTTTCTGAATTCAGGAGTGCTCTCAGCAGAACAGCTCCTCACTTGGGCAGCCTTTCTGGGCACAGCACCTTTTCTTTCCATGATGGACAAGGACAGCCTGTATTGATTGTGCCTTTGGCCGGGACATCTCCACGCAGAGCAAGTCATTCTCCAAGGCACGTGCAAGTACTACACACTGCCCGAAGGAGCGTGTGGGAGGATTAGCGAAGACCTACTGAATGTTCTGTCATTAATTTGTCACTAATTACAAAGTCTCTCATTGGGGTGGGCTGCACAGCACCCAGTCAGGCATTGATGGTCAGTAAGGAGCACGGGAGGTGGCTTGCCCAGCCGAAGCACCGCTCCCTGCTCGCACCTCAGTGGTGCCGCTCACTGCGGGAGCTGGGTGCCCACCTCATGCGGGGGTCCTGAACCAGTGCTCCCATTCTCTGCCAGCCTGCTGCACCTCTCTGCTGCGGGGGAGATTTGCAAAGGCACGCAGGTGTGCAGGTTTCACGGAGGTGAGAGGGATCTTACTTGGAAGTCTCCTCAGCTAATTGATGGTGGTGTTTTTTTGTTTTTGAGGAAATTAGGAGAATAAGAAAAAAGCTGGGGGTATTTTCTTTTCTCTGTTCCTTTTATTTCCTACTCGATGACTTCCAGTGAACTGTGGTGCCTATGAGGCAGCTTCTAAGGGACCTTTAAAGGATGATGCCAATCAAACTCTGCTAGTTTTGCAGTATGGAGCCATGCTTATTTCTTGAATCCTATTTAATGATGCATATTTTGGGGAAAAATTACCACTTTCTTTTTAAAGACAGGAGCTTATGGCATAATCAAACAAAATTAGGCCTGAATTTCATACTACTTCCATGTATTTATTTTGAGCTAGATGTTTTACTGGTAATGGCGGAGGACAATTACACACAAGTACTATCTGGTATTACTCAATCAGGTCTCAGTTGGCGCCTGCCCTTGACTGGTGTGAAAGGGGCAGCGTTTTCTAGATGGACCGCAGGACTGAATGCACAGTGCACGACAGATCAAGGAATTTTTTTTCCTAATGCCCTTCTAATAATCCTACTTCCTGTTAACTGTATGATAAATACAGAAGTGGTGAGTAGTTAGGTTGGGTAATTGTGGTAACTTCTAGCTGCTACCATCTGGTTTATAAATGCAGAAGAGAAGCAAAGAGATAAACCAGGAGCACTAAGAGATTCCATTAAAGGCAAAGTAAGAAGGCATGGTGCATCTTTATGGGCCTTTACATTTGATTTTTTTCAAATTAAGCATATCAAAAAGAATTCTGCAGTAGAAGCAAAGTATTTTTGGAGGATAAAATCCACAAATGCTTTGCAACTCAAGCACTTCTGACGACAAAGCGAACATTAAATATACACTGACAACAAGGACTTTTCTTCTGAGTTGATACCATAATGCAAAAGCAAGACACTGCAAAACATCTTTGGAAAACAGGTAATGGGGGAGTTGCAGTATTTCTCCCACAGTGTAAATTAACATTGCAATTCACCTGTCAGTGCAAATGTTCTGCTTTCATTTGTAGCTTTCTCACAGTTCTTTGAACATAGTTACCAGTGCATGACTTTATTTCAATTTTGGGCAAATGATTTGAGGATTAATCATTTTGGTTTTGCATTTATATTTTGTTTAGAAGGCATTTTAGTGGCTCAACACTTTACCTGAGGTCTACAATCATCACTGAAGGAAAAATATGTTTTTCAAGGCCTGGCTGCGTGACGTGGTTAAGTGCAGTGTGTTAAGAGGAGCTGGGTGGTTTTCTAGTTCATTAAAATGGCATTCATGAACTATATAACAAATACCACTAACGGGGCATTAAATTAGCCCCTTAATTCTAGGGAAGGTGGTGTTCTGTGGCTGTAGAAAGGATTTCTAGTTGAAGAACCACGTAAAGAAAAATAGGGAGAACTTGTACCTTGCAGTCTTGTTACCAACACTGTCCTGTAAACACATGTTCTCTGCCAGCCTCTAGTCAGGGTTACAAGGTTTTTGGAAGAAGCTCTTGTCATGTGTTGTGTTTGTTTGTTTTTTTAACCAATGGTTGAGTCACTGCCAGTCTAAACCCACCTGTAGGCATTGTTAGTATGTTTGATGTATGATAAGATTGTTCTTACATGTGTGAGTGTCCATTCTGGCAACCTGGACTACTCTCTTACTTAAGGGGACTGGAGGATGAGGAATTTCTAATGAAAGCAAGGCCTTCTGTTTAAGACGTCATTTTTTTGTACACAAATGTGATGCTCGCAGAAGACGGAGCTGAAATCAGGATGTTGGGAAACATGCTGAAAGCGCTAATTAATGAGAAGGTCAGGACAACTGTAGTGTCATTAACGGAACAGCAAATATTGCATGCCAGTATAGTAGAGAACAGCTTTTGCATTTAGGTAATGGGATGTGACAAGGTGCGTGGCTTCACAGTACCTACACATGAAATGCATTAAAAACTAGCATTCAAGCCAATGTAAAGGGCTTTGAGCTCTCATCACACATGCAATTTAACACACTAACTTGCACAATTACCATATATACTTTTAATATTATCTTAGCAAAAGTAGATAAATGTGTATCAGTAAGCCTTTTTCTTGCTCTCAGCTTGCCACAGTTTGATTCATGTACATATTTATTTCCACTAAATGCTGGCCTAGAGGCTGTTTTCTTCCAGGAGGGACAGAAAAGATTCCTAAATAGAAAATAAGCAATTGGCATTACTGCTCCTCACTTACTTCCTTCCCATCATCTCTATCCCCAGCCTCCTTACTGGAGGAGTCATGGGGGAGAAAGGAGGAGAAAAAGAAGAAGAAAAGGGAACTGTTTGGTCAGCCAGACTCTTAATCATGTAACCCATCTCAAGGGCAGATCTCGAGACCTGCATACTCTACAAATCTGGCCTCTTATTGGCCTGGAGATTCCCCCCAAACAAAGCCCCTGGTGCTGTGTTATTCTTTGAGATGTGGTGGAATGTGGCAAGCAGAGGAAAGTATTGAGTTCTGATTGAGCCGCTCTCAATTATAGATGAGCAAACTGAAGAAGATAAGACTGATGTTTAACTCTGTTAAGGATTCATCACTCTAAGCCTGTAGGTTTTCATCAACTTCAAATCAGGGTGCATGTGCTATAACCAGCATCGCTGTCTTTGTGCAAGTTGGTTTTGGGAAAAAGATTCATACTCATGTAAGGTGTTTCTCTAATCGAATTCAGAACTCCCTATGTAGTGGTATCTATTTCAGCTTTTAGAAACAGAATATTGAATTTCTATTCTCTTTAATCTGAACTTTACAAAAAGGACTATTTATATCACTAGAAGTGCTATTTACTAAACAGTAGATTTATCTGTCTACTTTTTGCCTTCAGAATTAAAACATGTTTGTTCTATGTAACTAATAAAATCTGTGAATTACCATCCTAGCATTACCATGGTCAGACAGTTTGGTGACTTAATGTTACACTCATGTCCCCGTACTCAATTAAACAATCAATACAACCAATTTGAATTCAGATGTATCATGCCTTGTAAATCACTGGATCATAAACCTTAACAATACCAACATGTAGTCAGTATAAAATTGAACTAAATTAGTATTTTAGGGCTACAGTAATTAAAAAATGAGTTATGCAAGCATTCTGTGATCTTCGTGTGGAATATGGGGGTTATGTCAATGCACCACATTCAGCAGAAAAGAAAACCCTTAACTATGAAATGCTTGAAGATGCACTGCAGGAACCACAGGAGAAGAATATGGTAAGTATTTTAGTTGAAAAATAGAGAAAAATCTACAGCTCAGGTTTTTATATAAGAAGGAGTATTCTTATGTTACGCTGAAGTCATTTATTACATTGTTGATTATCTTACAGAATTTAACTTACTGAGCAACCAAGATAAATTAAAGGCCTTGCAGGGCACCCAATATTAAAGGAAGGGGATGCTCCTAGTAGACTGCAGGATAGATCCTTATGTGGCAACGCAAAAAAAAAGTCCAAGAGGTGTCTGCCGAAATGGCCGTGCTTCCTCCTGCTCTGTGACCTTCTGCGAGCCTGTACAGCCCTGTTGGAGCAGTGCACTCAGCATTTGGAGGAGGAGGATGCCTTTTGGACTGCACTGTGCTACGAGCCTGGAACTCATCTGTTGATGTTGGCTAGATAGGTATGAGAAGCACTTTAATTTGTATGTGTGCATGTGTGAGCAAACATGCGCTGCTTTCCAACCATCTGTAACCCAACACTGGGCTCTTTGGTGGAGGAAGTGGAGGAAACTTTACAGGCTCCTCTGGAGCTGTGCCCACTTCCCGCACTGCCAGGGCTGGCCCTCCATGTTCCCAGCGCTCTATGGATATTCACAGCATAGTTCATGGGTAATCTACAGAGACAAATGGGTTCTGCTTTCCTCCTGCATTTTTTCAAACTGGGCTGCAGAGTTTCTGCATTTTCAGTTTCATCCTGCAAAGATGTTCACCCGTAAATCTTTGTCCTGGTCAAACATTTAAAAGAGTCCATTGGGCTTGGGTTTTGTTTTGTTTTTCCTCCCTTCAAGTACCACAGACAGAAGAAACAATGCTCAGCAAAAAGTGTTCTGGCATGTGCAGGGGTGAGAGTGAGAGGCGATGCTCTCCTGGAGGTGATTAATGGCAAGGTCTAATAGTAGACTTGAAACGAACAGTGGTATGATGGTTGGCCGTCACCGAAGCTGTGCGCTGTATTTGTTTAGGCTGATGTGGAATTCTCTTAATGAGGTCGCAGGCTGGCAAAGCTCTTGACCCTTCCTTTCCCCCATTTCATTGTACTGGCTAGGAAGGCACTGCAGGGTGGGCCTGGGCTGGGGGGCAGCTGGATGGCAACTCCACAAATGCCTAATAGGCTGGGCAGAGTTTTGTTGCTTTGAGTCATGTCAGAGTATATTTTTTTCTATTATTAAGTACCATCTGGAGTGCATAGAGCTTTTTGAGAAGCATCTTTTTTAGTATATGACATATGCAAAAGAGAGACAAATGCACAGATAATGGATGTACGGGCTCTTCTCTTTGTATCTGAAACATGTACTGCGTTTGCCAAAACAGTAACAGCAGTCCTCACAGTACTACCGCTAAGGCTGAAATTCAGCAAAAAACTGCTCTTCTGTTTTCCAGCGTGCTCTGGTTTTGTTACTTGCATGAGACATACTAGTCATTGCTTTCTGAACCAAAGGGACTCACTGCATGGAAACGACTTTTCCAAAATGAGTCATTATTTAATGGGCAGATAACAAGTGCTTTAAGTTTGACGGTTTGCTCTCCTTTGGTAATTGCTTGCAAGGATGCAATTAAAGGAAGTCAGGATCTCCAGATAAAACCTTGAACCCAGTGTCAACTGCTCAGTGCTATAACAAGGTCCCAGTGAGGTGTGGGGTCTCCTTGGAGGCTATGGGTCATTCACCACCGACATCCTCCAAATGCTACTCAGCTGACAGGCTTGGATTACCTGAGAACTGTAAGCAGTTTGACACAAAAACTTCAATTGTAGAATCATAGAGACATTAAGGGTGGAAAAGACCTCCAGTCCAACTGTCCCCCTACCACCAATATTACCCTCAAAACCATAAGGGGAGCAGAAGGGACAGAATGTCCTCAATTCAGAGTAAGACATGAAATCATTTGCTAAGCACTGAAATAGCTGGCTGCTCTGGGTAGTCATAGGGATTAAGGGGTAGCTCCTAACATACTATCGCTCAGATCTCTGGCTGTTGTTTCTTGGTGGTGTTAGTGTGTGTGTGTGGCTTCACTTGCAGCATTCTTCTGTAACTGAGAAAGAGCATGTGAAGCAGTCCGTGAAATCAGGGAGGCTGGAGATGGGACATTTACGATATCCATCCACCCAGCCTGTGCCGTGTACATTGTCACCTGTGCATCATCCTTGCTTGTGACTTGTTTCTGTAGCATGCTGAGTAACTGCATACATGGAGGTAAAGGTTCCCTGTACACTGCTGAATTGTTCAGCATCTGACTTATGACTGATAAGAACAACTGCATTTTCTGAAGTAGCACTTAAGCCATCTTTTGTCCAGAACAGATGTCTTTTGTACTGCCCTCTATAATACATGCTTTCATAAAAGATTGGCTCATTTTGGACTTGGAGGATCAAGATCCTACAATGTCTGTCAGTAGAGTGTCTCAGCAGAGGCTGAGAATCGTGTGCTTCTTTCTTACCCAGGGCTGAAGGGTCTCCATAAAGAGAACATACCCTTTTGGGAGTTGTCTTTTATATGGCACACGTGAGCTCTGTGCCCTCCAGCCCCGTTGTTCAGCGCTTGCAGAGCCGTGAGGAAGGAGAGGGTTTTAGAATAATGGCACTCCTGAGAGGAGTATTTAGCGATGTCGTTTATGTTGGCCCTGTCTTTACAGCATTGTCAGGGCATCTTTCTGCCCTGTGATCAGTGCAGCCCTGTGAGCCCAGGTTTGTCGCTCCTCACAAAGCTGTCTCGCAACAGCTCTCTGCTACAGTCTGCTGAGACTGTAGGTGCCAGTAGGGCCCTCAGACGAGGACCTGGTTTACCTGATTCTGTTTCCTTCTAAGCTTTGTTTCCCTGTGGTGTGCCTCTCTAGAAGGAGTCAAAGTTGCGAGTGTGAGGTTCTCCCTTGTAGCTTTTCAGTAAAGAACTGGACTGCATAAACCTTTTCTTCTTTGCAGTAATACAAGTGAACAGGCAATTTCCTGCTTTCCAAAGCTCTTTGGAATCATTAACTCCCTTACTGGGTTAATAAATAAACTCCTACCTGTGCTCCTGGCCTGCAGGCTTGTACGTAGTGGTGACAATAAAAGGGCATTTTAAAGGAATAAAACCGGTGGGGATTCAAAGTAGGTGCTGAGATGACAGCACTGGCAACACCTTCCTCCGAGTCTAGCAGCAGGAGCCGCGTGGCAGTGGGGATTTCCTTACTGGAGAAGTCCCGCTGCCTGCCCTCAGCACAGCCCAGTACCGGAGGGGCACACAGACAACAGCTCGTGCTGACAAACCTGTGCCGGGTTCGCACGCCAAACCCACCGCGCTACAGCCTTTGGAAACAGACCTGGCTGATCGTGTCTCACCATAGCCAGCTAAAGCAGTGTTAACTACGGCTCGTGTCACCTTGCCCCCATCTCCTGGGCATTAAAATTCTACTGGCATTAACATTCGTGTGCTTCTTTACTAGCTCCCCCGCTCGGATGTATTTCACTGCTATAACTGTTATAACATTACACTCACCTCATAAATATCCATTGACAAGCTGGAGCATACAACTGAAGTTAAGTTTATATATATATATCTTTTTTTTAAAGATGGCTGATTTATATGTTTACTTTGGAGAGCGCTTGCTAACCCACCCATGCCCCATGCAGCCCTAAGCAGCATTCAGAGACTTATGCTGGCATCTCTTTTTCTTGTGTGCTTGCTCTTTGTCCCTGACAATCAGGAAATCCCTCGTCCCAGAGATCTGGGAAGCTCAGAACATTGCAGGAATTTGCTGACAGAAACCTGTATGCTCTGTTGCCAGGCTCTTAGTCCTAAAACCTCATCTCTGCAGATGTGCATTGCTATCAGCATGTTTATTTTATATATTTTGCTTATATAAAGCAAAACCACTTTAAGTTGTTATCTTCCTGTCCTTGCACATGTTGGATTATTACCCACAGAAGACAACCCACACCACATCGCAGGGGCTGTGTGCTCACTGACTACTGTCCTGACACGGTGCCGTTCGGCAGCCACACACATTGCAAGTGCAGAAGTCCCAGTCGGCAGCAGCAAAGCATGCTGTGGTGATGGATATTTAGCACCTGGGAAAAGATGACTTCGCGGTGCTATACGCAGCTGGAGGTATCATTTTTTTCACAGGATAAATCAGCAATGAATCTCTTTGAGGAACTGGCATTATTACTGCAGAAAATATTATTACTGATATAGACATCAGGAGCATTTCTAGGGCTGCCCAAGTTGTCTTTCTCCCCAAAATTACTTAGCCTATTGCTGAAATGTCACTGGCCCAGATGAGGTAAGCTCTGAACCCCCGCAGCAACACTGGGTATGCTCAAAATCAACCTAAAAGAGCAACCGCGTAAGAAGAAACAAAGTACAGGCAAATAGTGCTACATATTTTTAACCTTAGGAGGACTTTTTTTACACTGTCATATTTCTTCAGTAACTTGAGATAAGTGGAATGTCATATAACTTGTTTATTATTCTCATATTTATGTAATGTAGCCTCCTTAGCATGTGTGCATGCACCTCATGATCTTTCCAAGCAATCTGGCAGTCATGTAGGTCAGTTTTCAGAAGACACATATCTGAATTTCAAGAACAGTTGTTTCAGGATGAGAACTGGCAGCATCTGACTGCTTTGAGGAGAATGTGCCAGCACAGGTACAGATACCTCAGTAGCTGAGTCCGACTTCAGACCCAGCTCTCGTCCCTTGGGCTTACTTTAGGTGAGGGCGAGTAAAATGAGAGCCAAGTGCAGAAAAGGAGGACAACATGAATTTCTTTTAAAAGGTAGTTCCATTTTTTCTGCAACAAATAACTACTGCATTTTAGAGTATAGGCCAAAAACTGTCAGTAAAAGGTTCAAAATAGGTGTTTTAAAGATGTCACCAAATATATAAAGTGCGTAATGGATGGCCAGGTGTCCGTAGCTGCTGTGTCAAAAAATGTTTCTTGCAGGAAAATACGTAGCTCATTTGCAGCCATCTTCCTCAAACTGTTACGTTAATGTAAGTACTACTTTGTGGAGAGAAGCCCTGTGGGTGTCTTAAACCCACTGATGTGTTATATCTGATGTGGTCCTGATTCAGTGTTCACTACTGTTCAGCAAAGCTGCGAAGATCTGATTTGTTTGTTTCCCCAAATACCCCTGACTTATGCATGTGGTTTGGTAAATCTCAGGTTGGCACAGTTTGCTGTTTGGAGCAAGCATTCACTGGTTGCACGTGCGTGCGTACAAAATGCTGCTGTTATGATCTGGCAAGGCTTGGTAACCACTTCGTACATACCTTGCTTAGATGTAAATGAACATGCTTGGTGCAGTGAGGAATCGGGGGTATTATCTGTAGTATTTTCAGTACACTGGCGGCTTTGGGAAAATGCTATTAAGAACAGCTTTTCACCCCCACTAATAACGCTTATTTTGTAACTGGACATATGGACATTTCCACACAGTCGCTACAGTGAATAAAAGCTTGGAAGTACATGTTTACCAGTGGTGTAACCTTGTGAAAACCAGGACTGAAAGGATTTGTAGCTCAATATGCTGTGTGGCACTGAAAGGAGCATTTCTACTAAGACTAAACGATACTTGAGAGCACCGATTCAGGGGTAGACTTTGAAGACATTTTTCCCACCTTGGAAAACTTGAGAAGAGTAACCCACAAAGTCCCCTCCACAATGTGCTCCTGGTAATTAGGTTGAACGCAAGCAGCACACGCACTGTACAGCTACACGTCTGTGTCTGCAGGGAGCTGGGCTCCATGGGGCTGCTCAGGGCATGAGCATCAGTAGGAGCAGCACGCACTGCGGTTATTCTTATGGTCAGTACCCTGCTTGTGTCTCTGAGTGCCAGTCACCCTCTGACTTACACCACAGCGAGACAGCTCATGCCCTGACCAGTTTTCAGAGAAGGGCAAGAAGGGGAGTGGATTGCCGGCAGCTGGGGAAGTTAAGGGAAAAAGGTGCTCAACTAGTGTGAGCATTTGCTGTCTTGCCCAGACAGGTTGTGGTAATGAGGAAGGGAGGGATTTATCTTCCTTTGCCAAGTTTTCTGTGACTGCTTTATTCAGCAGTTCTCCAAATAATCTACTGCCTTGAAAAAGAGTGGTTGTGACAAGCTGCTTCTCCTGCGAGTTGGCCTTCCAGGTCTGGGAGAAGAGAGGACGATGAGCTGCTGAACTGGTTGTGTGGGCCTTAGGGGAGAATAAAACTGTATGCATTTGTAGCATCTGCTTCAAAAGGAGGTTGTGGCAAATATTTTATTCAGCAGAGCTGGAGGTCTCCTGTCTCTAGAGGGCAGGAGTTTGTTTTCCTCAGACGAGGCAAGCATTGCTTATGCAAAAGGAAAGGATGTGGAAATGGCCTGCAGAGTCCCTGTTTCTCCGTCGCGGGTTCTGTGGAGCGAGGGCCTCAGCTCTCTCCATCTGACCCCTTGGCAGGAAGCCTCCCGCACTTGCAGTGCTTCTGCCTCCATGGAAATACACCATGGCCTGGCAAGGTTTGACACTGCTTTCCTGAAGGACACATTAATGTTTTCCCATTGCAAGCGCTTGCCAATGGAGGGCTCTGCTCCTTCAGATCTAATTATGCCTTGGAAGGCAGCTCGGGCTTGTTCTCACTGCCAGAGGGAAAGTGATCTCTGTCCTGGCAGGCGTCCCAGCGCACACCTAACCTAGTGCTGACGCTCACCCAAAGGGGCGCGCTAACCGGGCCACCTCTTCCCCCGTGACGCCCAGAGCGATAAGCTGAGCTGGTGCTGGGAGAGTTCCCTCTCCTCGAGTGAGAAGGTGGGGGGCGTGGGATCGTGGGATTTTATTTCTAGGTGAAGCTTCAAGAGTTCTTCCTTAATTTCTGCAGTATATCAGCCGCTGTATTGTCTGTGGTATTTCTGCAGTAGCTCTGCAGGGAGGCGGAGGGGGGAGCTCTGAAGATAGAGCTGTTTTCTCTGAGAAGTGTTGTTCCTTTTTGAACTCTTAAATGTACTGGGATGAATCCTTTTCAGGAGTAAGTATTACTGGGGTCCCCATTTATGTTATGGGAGGACTGCAGCCAAATTGATGTCAAGCCTGAACTATCATGCCAAATGGCTTCCCCATGTTAGCATCAAGAAGGATTTCTCGAGTTTTCTACGTCTATTCATAGGGAAAAAAAGGAAGAGAACAATATGCTTCTACATGCGTAAAATTTCAAACCTTGTAAAATCAGAAGAGGATCTTAGAGAAGCCCACTAAAGCCAACAAACGTCAAAACCTGGCATTCGCAGGAGTTTTTTCATCGAAAAAGGCAACAATACCAGAAATTTACAGTTCCTAGAGATGGCATCTCACTCGCAAAAGTCCAACATCTCCATTATTCTTCCTTCATCCCCTGTATGCAACCACTTGAAGTGGGAAGAATGCAATTTATCTTTCTCTGACATCGTCAATAGCAACAGATAAACCGTAACTGTCAGAAGAACCATTTTCTTCCAACTCCTTCCCTCCACAGTCATGACCTCAGCTGAGGAAAGTCCCCTTCAAGCCCATCCTAAAACCTCCTTCCTTTACAGACACTTCCCAGAGTCTCGTCTTCCCAATGCACTTCTTTAACACAGCCTTTTCTAAAGAAACATTATCCTCTCTGAACAGCCCATGTAAGTAAGAAGCAGATGCTCTACAACTGTAATGTCTGTGAGTCATCCAGGGGTCACGTTCTCAGCTTGTAACACAGCAAAAACATGGAATTCATACCCCAGCTCAGGGCCTGGCCCTTTTGCTTTTACAGCATCCGACTAGCATATGATAACTACTTGAAAAGAGAGGATGAACATTTAGGATGATATATAATTATTTTTGCCTTTTAATAATTACCACATTATTACTGTGGGGGAAAATCTAACTTAAGAAAATCTGTGAAAACCATGAATCTGCTAGAAGATGTAGATAGGGTTTAAGTGAATTCTCTTTGGGAGAAGCCTGGAAATCCGTCAGCACGGCGGGTGTGTGCGGCTGTAGCACAGTTGTGACTGCTGAGATTGAGATGGCTCTGTAGCTGGAGAGACAGAGCTGCAGCAGGAACCACACGAATGCCTGCGCGCACACTGCATGTAACAGCCCTCTAGATGCCACTGTGATCCAGCTGTCACTTCACCATCCGAAGCCTTTACAGTGCTATCTGATAGCTGGATCCTTCGTCGTAATAATGAATTCAGCATTAATGACATTGACCACTGGGCCCAGTAAGGAACGTGAACGCCAAGCTGTTTCCGACCCCTCAACCCATGTCGGCTTCCCTGGTACAATGAGCACATGTCAACAAGTCAGCTCCCCTTCCTGCAGACAAAACCCCACAGCACATCATTAGGCTTTCGTTTCCATTAACATGGATTACTAATCGTCAGCTTTGCAGATATTTGGACATCGCTCCTGTCCCCCTACCAAATCTTCTCCGTACAGAGTGGTGTTGAAGTGGCAGCTCCAGAATCCTCTACCTTGAACCAAGGCCTAAACCCTTCGTGAAAGCCAAATCCTTGTACAGCACAATAATTAAAATGACCACAGGATGTATTTTCTGCTGTGGCCTGCACTACATCTGATTTAGACCTTCTGGATTATGAAAGAGGAGAATTTATAAAGCTATCTGATTTATCGCTGTCAATCTGCTTTGCTCTTGACTTGCAAAGATGTCTATTAATTGTATGACAGGCTAATTCAAACTGGGTGAATTTATTGCTATTGTTGCTAGTATTACAGCTGGTTGAAGCCCTAGTCATTGACCCACGATCTGCTGTGCTCAGGGCTCAGAAAGCCTGGAAGAAGAGATTGCCATAACTTGTCCATTACCGTACCCAGTGCTTATTTTTGGTGCTAATAAAAGGGGGGACAAAGGTGCAATGGTGACACTCATTTCTGCAGCAGTCCAGCATTTAAGAATTGGTGCCTCTGTCCAGGACCACAAACTGTTACAAGTAAGGGCTGCACATCTTGCTCCTTCCATAGAAATTAAAAGCTCACCCTCTTCTTTGGACATCACAGACCGCAGAAAAGACGTGCTGCAAGGAGTGACAGAGCTCTGGTGAGCTGCAGCTGCTCGTAGCAGGCACAGGTCAGAGCAGCCTTTGAACTGCAGAGCTCTTGTGTGGTGCAAGATCAGGAGCCAGCAGAGGAAGAGAGGAATGTAGGAATTGTGCTCATACAAGAAGCTATTCCAGTAGGCAAGACAGGGTGGGCAGCACACATGCAGCAGGTTTCTGTCATAATCTTTTGCAAGAGGTCTGTAAATGAGGACTATTTTTGTCCTACACTATACTGATCACTAGCTCTGCTCTCCTTACCTCCCACTAGCAATGCATGTACAAACTAGAGTGTAGCAATACTAGAGTTAACAACTTCTGTTAGTTTCTAAGCACCGCTTCTCATCTCATGTCTTCTACTGAAAATCAGAAGTAGTTCCTTTAAAGTCAGCAGTGTAAAGCTGACAATGTGGTGTCTACTGCGGGCTCCTTTTCAGGACTACAAAGTAGTTGGCCTGTCACAATGGTGCTAGCAGCCACTAGGATGTGTGCACTGCAGAGATACTGCTCGAGTACTTCAGCAGTTGCACCATTTTCCTTCTTGCTTGTGGACTGGGCTATGTGGTTTGGCTCTGCATTCTTTGAAATATTTCTTCCTCGTGGGGAATCACTGCTACAGATGTGCTTAGTGGAGATGCTGATGTCCTCTAGAGGCTAGAAGAAGTGTCCTGTGGGGACACTCAAACTGTGTGTATCCTCTTTGCTGTACATTTTTCTTAAGTGTATGTTAGTGGTTGGTACCAGAAAAAGGATTTGGTGTGGGTCTTTTTATGCCTTGAATCCTGAGGGTGTTATTTGGTCTACAGAGCTACCCACATGGGATTGCCTTTTGTCACTGCCCAGGCGCTCTCTAGATCCCTTGACTGTTAGACACCTCTGCATTGCCCATCTTTCCTCTTAGGAGCTCTCCTGAGAAACACTGGGGAATGGGTACATGGTGCTGGTCTTTGTTTTTTAGTATCTGCCTTTCCCTTTTTCCCTTCTTGTACTTTGATCAGTATAATTTGTATAACGAGTTCGGGGTTTGGGTGAATTTTTGTTATACATATGCCCAGAGATCTTGGTATTAAGTGTGTTTTTTAAATTAATAAATAAATATGCTCATTTGTTATAGAATTTCTATTGTTGATTAGGGAACACTAAGCTCTTGCAAATCTCAGCTTTCACCTTGCCAATCACTGTATTCCTGTAAGTGCACTGCAGTTATTTGGAACCTTTTCTGGGTTGGTGTTGGCATCCTTTTACTAGATTACATTTATGCATTAGTACCATCTGTGCCTGCTGTACCTTCTGTGAGTTAGCCCTGGCCAAATGACTGGCATTTATCTGGAAGTGCACTAAAAAAAAGAGAGAGAGAGAGAGAGAGAAAGAAAAAGAAAGGGGAGGAAGGAGGAAGGGAGACAGTAAGGATGGTACCTAGAGCATTATGCTTGCTTAGGAAGACACGCTGGTGAGCACAAACACCTGCACTGATGCCCCCACCTCAGCTGCTGATGAAATCTGCCTTGTCCTTTCAGAGCCTTTCTCTCTGAACAAAAACCAGTTCTTTCTGCCCTGGTATCCAAACAAACTCCTCCTTCCCTCACGTTCTAAAGGAAAGATACACTGTTGAGACTCAAAAAAGCTACTGCAACCTGAGGGCTAGTTTGGGACTGGGGACAGTCTTTTTGCATTGCATCCTGGTTCAGTTTGGTTGGAGAGAGTTTGGACCGAGTGCTGCCTTTAATCTGTCAGCTAGGATTGGAGGTTATTTGCAGTATTCACTGCATATAGGAATGCAGATGTCAGCTGGATCTATCATTTTGCTCTCCATGCAGAGTCATCTGTTGGTCAAAAAAAGTGTGAAATAGCTTCTTACTGTGTTTTTGCTATAAATAAGGGGTGAGGTAAGCATTTTCTTCTGTAACTAATTTTTAAATGTCTGTCTGCTTGCTTGTCACAATGAACAGATACTGTTCCTTGTTCAAAGAGCACTGATAAACAGCAGCACAGCCACCTCCCTCCAGGACTCCTGAGAAATCGCAGCATTTCATGCAGTCCAAAGCTTTATTACCTGTCTTGCAGCACACGCTACATGGCTGCCTCGCCTTCGTAGCCGGTCACGTACCATAGCCAGGCTCCACCTTCAGCCTCTTCCCACTGGGACTGCCTTCTCCCCCACGGCTGTCTAGGCTGAGGTACTTTCAAGAGAAGGGCCTTTGAACCTTAAATCTCTGTCTGTCTGAGAGACAGGGAGAGTTTTAATGCTAATACAAAGCCAGTGACAGCATAATGGTCCAAGTGGGTCTGTCTTTGGACTGTCTCTGCACACAGACTGACAGAGCATTCACAGCCAGAGCTCCCCTCAATTCTTAGGTTCTCTTTTTTCCCACTCCACCTACGTCTGTGTCATGAGCTAAGTTGTTCCTAGCCCTGCGGCTCCCTTGTCCAGGAAAACATGCTGTTTGTTTAAGAGATGGGCAACTGATTCTGTAATTCTGTGATTCTGTGCTAAAGGCAAAGATGTCCTTGTTTTCACTATCTTTGTGGTTTCAGACCAGTTTCATTGAACCCAAGAAAAAGAACTTTGTCCACCAGGTTTTTAACTGATAGCAGCAGTCTGTATCGGTCTGTCTCAAGTAGGTAGGTACAAAATGCTAAGAACAGATATAAATACAAATGAGGAATTCTTAAACCAAACATAACTGTCTGCTAAGAATTTAAAAGGTAATTATGTGGCTTAAAAATGTTTTTAATTTAATCAGTGCAACGTCTGTCAACAAAAAGCATGTGCCTTAGCCAGCCGAACCTATATTAGAGAAAGAGTGAGCACGCAAGCCTCTGGCAGAGGGGCTAAGAAGCCACCTCTGAGCTGAGCTCTATTCCTACTTGAATGTTCTGCATGAAGGCAGGACTCATCTTTGTGTTTGTCCAGACAGTGCCCAAACTGATCAAACTCTCTCTTCTTTCTGCCAAGACCTGATGTTGTAAAGTTAGAGCTTGTGATTTATACAGCATGCCTCCTTCCTGGACTTGTTCATCTCCACTGCCTGTTCTTGCTGCTTGTTTTGTGTTCACAGGGCAGGTGTACTAGTGTGGGAATGCAAATCACATCCTTTGATCGCTCTTTGGTAAAGGCAATTTCTGATTATATGAATGGCATAATTGTACTTTGCAGGGACTGACTTTTTGTCATGGCATTTTTATAGCACCTAGCACAGGGACTCATGGCCTGCAATAGCAGGTCCACCGCCGTCTCAGCCAAAGCAAAAGAAGTAGTTATAGGCAAGTTTTGTAGGCAGTGGGCCGGGTGGGGCCAGCCTGGAGCTGGGGAGCGAAGGTCCACCTTGTGCTTTTGGATCCATTGGCTGGAGGGAATAGTTTGGGGAGCACAGGCAGCTGAGGACCCAGAAGGCATGAAAGCAGCAGTGGCTCTTCTTGCTCTGTTGCACCAGTGTCCGTTTTTCAGACGTGCTCTTACAGACTTATGGAACTAATCTGTTCCCCCAAAATACTTGCAGGCATTCTCTTTTCTGCACTTTGGGCTGTCTGGAGTGCTCTTACTTCAGATTTACATCACAATAAAAAAGAGAAGAACTAGAGCTGGTTTTATGAATATTTATAAGTAATACTTTTTTTTGTTGTTGTTGTTCTGAATGACCACTTTCACACTGTGGAATCTTTCCTACCAAGAATGTGATGTTTGGAATTCACGATTTGCTTTTTCTTTCTTTCCATATGTTCTGTGTTAAACATATGCTATACTTTATATTTAAAAACTAGCAGCAGACTGAAAAAAAATAGACCACACCATAAAAATATGTTTGCTTCATTATCAAAAGCTTCTGGGTTTCGGTATTTTTTTTAACACATGGAGGGGGGGTGAACACCCTTGAGGACAATTTCAGAATGTGAAACTAACTTTTAAGAGCTGTGGAGGGAGTGAACATCTGGTTCTTCATTTGCAGCATATATAAGGCTTGTCAGAGCTTAAAGCTGTGTATTACCACATAGAGTTGGTGATCCAGTTGTCCATTCTGAAATGGAGGGAAGAATCCTTTCCATTTATTTTAGGAATCCAGCCTTTGAATGCTTGGGTAGTACTTCAGCTGGCCTCTTCTGGAAAACTGCACTGGTATGAATTTAAAATGGGCAGTCTGACATGTAGGTTCCTACCTTCTGACCTGAAACACCTTCTTTTCTACTCTGTTTGTGATCACACTCTTCTTCTACTCATCTTCTGCTTCTGTCTATAGAAGTACCTCTTGCTTACCTAGTACAGGCAGTGAACAAAATTCAGCGCAGAACTGGGCACAGCTGAATGCTAGGTCTGCATCTGGCATAGCTGGTTAGGGGTGATCTGGCTTGCAGTACTGAAATGTGCAGAAACATGCCACCATTATTTTATATAATCTCACCCTGTGGTTCTGGTTTGTTGGAGACAGAGAGGAGGGCCCACAACTCCATCATGAGCCAGATCGACATCTGTACACAGCCATGCCCATGCTCTCGGCCAGCTACCTGTAGCCTTGAAGTTGTGCAGCTTGGTTAGACAGGGAGGAAGAGGAGGAGGAAGAGGAGGAGGAGGTTCAGCCAGGGGCTGGCTCCTGTTAGCTTGGAGACAGGTGTGCTCCAGGGGTTTATACAGTGTGGGGGGGCTATGGCCAGGAAGCTTCTGAACCACTGCTGAGGCACTGACTACACCACAGCGTAAAGAAGTGTGTGGACAAATCCTCTCCCCTCTGCAAAGGACAACTGAGCTTTGCAGTTTTTCAGCAGCACGTGAGACGCTCGTCGTGCAACCATATTGGATGGCGCACGTGGAGGTGCACTACAAGTGTAGCAGACCCCTGCACTGCTGCAGGTGTGCCAGTGGGTGCATCTCCAGTTAGATGGAATTCCTCAAATTAGGGAATTTGGAAGAAGTGATAGTTGTCCTCATAATCTATTTCAGTTTACTCTCTAAAGCATTGATTTTTATTATTTTTTAATTATTAAAACAAAATTAAGAATCATCACAAAAAAGCCCATTTTTAAGGGTAGGGAAATGGTACGGAATGTGTAAATGGAGTAAGATTAAAAAATCCTGTGATAAATTTAATTGGTGAATTTAGGAAAGGAAATGGGGTTTGTCATTTGTTATATAAAAACCAAATTATGTGGCTGTTGCTATGGTGACAACTTGTTTATTATACAGCAGAGTAAACTGTGAAAATTTGCTGCCTGAGAGAGCTTCAAAGTACGTACTTTTCCCCCCATTGTTTTAGGTATTTTTCATGAATGTTTAATACGCTGCTTTTTGGGAGAGGAGGAGGAATGCCCAGCCATCCCCTAGCTAGGTGTGAATGTTTTGAACTTTACAAAATCATTGCTAATTTAGAACTTGTCTTCTGAAATTACCTGGTAAATGGCCACAGCAACATTTAGAAGTAAAAAGCAATGAGGTGTGCACAATTATCTTCTAAAGCTGGAGACGCACACATACTTAAGCATGAATTTAATTATAATACAGGTAAATCGGTGTCTTTTAAATCCTGTCACTGATGGGGATGAAAGCTATTTCTAGTTGAAATCATAATCAAATAAAAGCCTACAATGTTAAATTATAAACTTATAAATATTCTTGCAAAAATAAAATACAGGTTTAATTATTATGATAATATATTTCAAATTATATTTTCAAACAAGTGTAGTTAAATGAGTGAGAATAGCTGTGTGAATAGTCCTAAAATGGCTTACATATATTTAGCTGCAGTCAGTGAAGGGCTGATTTCAGCTAAATGATTTTTAAAAATGTAAAAGGTCACAGGCATGTTTGAAGGGTCTTGTACCAATTTTAATAGAATTTAATCAAGCCAGTCTATCATTTGCGTATGCAGGTCCTTGCTGAAATAAATAGCCCCACTTTGCTTGTCTAAAAATCCTTGCTTCTAATCATCCATTTGCAAAGCAGCTGAGGTTTCTGACCTGGTGAATTACGTACAGAATTCAAGTATAAGCAGTACGAGACCATCATCAATATACTATTGTCACTTGAGCCTGGATTAAGAAAATGCACTCCTAGCTTTGTTCCTTACCGGTCGAGAGTTCTACAGCTTTGTCTACAGTTGAATGCTAGCATATAATCATATTTGCTGTAATAGACAAATTACCAACCCGGGCTTTTTGCTCCCATAATCTGTAAGGGTGTAAACTGAGAGAAACAAAATGCATCAGCAGAACAGAATAGAAGTTGCCATCAATTAAGTATTTCTTTTCTTGACTAATCCTGTTAAAATCAACAGGGCTACATTAAGATACCAGTAAGAATAGGAAGATGAAGTTCCCTCTGTACAAAATATTGTATCACACAGTGCTCCACTAGAAAATATAAAATGTAATGACATGGGGAAATTTTGGTACGAAATACAGCTGTAAAATCTATCAAAACCATCCAAAAAATAAAAAAAAAATGACATAAGTTGGCAGGTGGTCAGTCTCTGTATTGAAACAAGTCTGATTTCAAAGCAAAGTCTTTTTAAAAGAAAGCCTTCCTCCAGTGCTTGCAACCCAGCTAACACAGCATTATAAATTAATGCAAAAGATGCCAAAAAGCCCCTTAAGTAGAAAACATCAACACACAAATGTTAAGCAAGAGATTTGCAGACAACTTCCAGTCTCCAAGTCCCACTGAAACACTTCACATCCCATAAGCCCCTTTGAAAATCTCAGTCCCATCCTATTGCTGTAATGTAGTCAGATCTACTAGTGGGAGTACATTCTCCTTCAGACTAGACACAATTTATGGGGATGGACGATCTCTTCCCCACACACCCGTGACAGAGTCCATCCACTGAACATGTACACGTATGCACGCACAATATCAGGTTGGAGTAGGACCAGAATCATTCCCACCCCTCTTCCTTCCCTTCTCTTCCCTGCCGAGGCCCAGCAGAGGTCTCAGATGAGCACACGATGTTACGTGCCGTATGTGCTGCAATACCTATGCACAAGAGGATGAGTTAAGGACAGAGTGTCAGCCCTAATTGGAGTAAGCTGTCAGACCAGAGATGGGCTTGTGCGTTTGAAAGTCTGCCACTTGGACATTGAAACAATCACATGCCAGAGCTCCTTCTCTCCCAAAGGATAGTACAGATTAAACTCAAATGATGAGGTTAATGTGGAAAGAAGTGTTTTTAGTTACGAATACAAGAGACAGGCTTTTTAAAAAAAGCTTCTTGGTAAACAGCTGATTCAAGCAAAAGGAGTGCCTCATGTTTCCATAGGGAAAGACATGGAACATGCACGTACAAGCACTTGAGGGTTTCTTCCTAAGACCCCTTAATAAAGGCTTCATTAATAAGGTATTATATAAACACTAAGAAAACCGTAGAAGCAGATTTCTGTTACAAATAGCAAATGTGAAGTTGCGTTACAGAGGAAAATTCAGAATTTAATTGATAACAGAAATCCTACCCCCACTACAACTGCAGACCTGATAAAAAGCTTTGGCTGAATGCAGACAGGAGGCTGCCAGCACTCACTAGGAGAGATCCCACCCTTTGGATGAGTACATTAACTCAGCTATGGCCTCCCAGAAAAGAGCCAGCTTACCCTTTCTCCTCAAAACTGCAGCCTTTGAAGAGGCCAGGGATGTTTGAGTCAAGAGTAAAATGAATGGGTACCATTGAAAGAAGACCAACCAGAAATCAATTTGCTACTAAAAGTTAGGGATTTACACTTCACTGATGGCAGCATTTGTTATTTTAGGAGAGCTTAGTACAAACGTCTAATTTGCTGGGGGAAAACCCTGTAATCTCTTTAACATTTGGTGTGGGTGAAACATGAGCAGGAAGGAGAAGCGCATGGTACGTCTGGAGGAAGCACAGGGGCTGACGCAGCTGAGCTCACTCTTTCGGCCTAACCTGTTTGGATTTCAGCTGCTACTGCAAAGCCAGGACGGACATCTGTAACATACCGCGGGCCAAAACAACCTCATGCAGGCAACCTCCACCAACTCTCCGTTGTTAGTATTACTATGATTTATTGCTCTGTAGGAAAGCACTGTTTATTATAGGTATCAAAAACTCATTGCTGCGATCGGTCATATCCAGGCCTCTTACTAAAGTAAAAAAGAACTGTAAAAGCTGAGTACACAGTTAGCACCGGGAAACACTCTAAAAATACATTTCTGTGAAGTATTGAGTTTTCCTATACAATAGCACTCCCTCTAATGAGTTACCTGCACAAGGGTAAGAGCCCAGATAAGAAGCTGACTAGGGAGCTGGTGGTAACAAAGAACAAGCCTTAGCACACAGCTACACATGCACAATGCATTCAGCTAGGAGGGCAGCAGCTGGATTTTCAGCAGGCTGCCAAGCCCCTTCCCCAATACCACAGTTGTTACAAGCTTTTAAAATCAGAATACTCAGGGATGTTACTTAGTGAGTGACTTCCCATTCTGAGCAGGACCTAAATGCAAAATCCAGGTGTAGCTGTGCTCATCCATGCTCCCTTGGTTTAACTTCAGGTGAATGAAAGTTTGCCGGGAATTCATGAGTAAAACAGTGAGAAGGGAGGGGGGGTCTGGCAACTATTTTCTTCTCATCAGGGACATTCTGGGGGGGCTCAGCAGTTTCTTGGGACAAGCAAAGAATGAGTTGTATATCTATGTGAAGAATGGATGCTGGCACCGTGTTACTCCTCTGGCCTGTTCTTACCACTCGCCCCTGTATGGGACCTCTTGATTGATCTTTCTGATGTGTAGCTGCTGTTCAGTCGGATTGCACTCTGCCTCCTTACAAATGGCGTATTTGGTAAAGGTAAAGCCTTTGCTGTGATGCTTCTGCTTGTGTTTATCCTCCACCCAAGGTACAGGTCACCAACTGGCACTGTCAGGCTCCATAGAACAAGGCTGGATCTTTACCGGGAATTCCCCAGGTAGGAGACATAAGGTGTAACTGGATAGCAGGCTCAAGGTTTCCAGGGGGAACAAATTCTTAATGTTAATAAAGAAGAAATAAACCTTTTGATATCTCTTTGAGAGGATATTCTCATTAAGGCTTCGCCACTACAAGTACAGATCAGGGAAAAAAATCCTTTTCTTACTTCCTCCCACAGACAAGTGATTTGGCTATAGCTAATTAAAAAGAAGAAAAAAGTGGCATAAGCTTAATTAAGATTTTAATTCAGTTACTAAGTATGAGAATAAATCACCGCAGACGTGATAGTGACAATAAGAAAATACAGTGCCTATTCCTCCACTGTAATAGAGATAATAGCAAATGATGAGGAAGGAAATCTGAAAAGGAGAAAGAAATGCAAGCTTCTGCCCCGTTTGGAGCCCACTCAGGCATGATTCACAGGGGGGTGACACCACTTGCGTAAGTGCCTCATGTCCAAGGTGGGATTGCGTGTCCCCTTCTATGGCACACGAAGGTAGGGACTTCAAAAAACACCTCCTCCGTTCTCAGCCATGCATCTCCTGTGAACGGAGTGCTTTGAAGCTGGCCATGGTGGTGCTACAGCCACATTGGAAAGGAATCCCAAACCTTAGTGCTGTCAGAACACTGGTGTGACAAATTATTGAGCATCAGCAGGTCTCTCAGACATCTGCCCCACAGCCAGGAACCCCTGTGTCAGGATGTGCAGGTACTGTGGCACATCATGCCTAATAGCAATGCTTAGCTGGTTCTGGTACTGGGAGCACAGGCAAGTGTTGTACTGCAAGTTTTTCCATATCTCTGTCAAGCTGACAAAAGCTTAAGTAATTTCTGACTGGCACTTAAAGGTCCTGATACTTCTCTGATTGATTTAACCACCTACAAAATCAGGATCCAAGGGCAGCAAAACTCGCTTTCTCAAACAGAGTTGTGATTCCTAACTGTAGTGCCAATGAGAACCAGAAGAACTGAGAGAAGTTTTGGTGGGTTTTTGGAACATGGCCACATTCTTTAGAAATATAGGCAAGAAATAGGGAAAATGCGAAAATTGGGATTTTTCCCCCAAGCACCATAATGGCTTTCCTTAGTGCTTAGCAGTGGTTACAAATACAAGAATGAAACACGTCTTCTCAGCTGTAGGGACTAATCATTGCAAGTGGCATGGGAAGAAGCAAAAGCAATCCTCCCTCCAGAATCTATGCAAAAATCCTTTTTTCCATATTCAACTCAAGCTAATTAAGATCCCCTGAAGTAGACTTAGTTTCTTTGAGAAGCACCTCAGCTTGTGCATATTATATTAATTTTTAATCTAAAACCACAACAATTTTAAAAAGTAGCTCTGTGTTTTTATAGTGTTAAGAAAAGGTGATGGGGAAAGAGCACATCTTCACTGCTTGGCTAGTACTTTGAAACAGCTCTCCTTCGCAAGGTTTTCACATGAAGCTCTCAGTTCCAGATCCTCCTTCACAGGAGTTAACGTAGTATTAAAAAGGAGAAGTGACTGCTTTATTTTAAGGGCAATTTCCTTCTTATGCAGAGTGCTTAATATATTGAGCAGTATGCAATAATAATTAATCCTAGTACAATTGTTTTAAAAAATTATATCATCTGAATGTTAAAAATGCTGCAGTAGAAGAAAAAAAGTTCTGAATTTTATAATACTGCATTTCAAGGGCTAGAAAGGGAAAAAGAAGTACATATATAACTAACCATAGAATCATCTCCATGCTCACCCCTCTCTCTCTTCATTTTATCCCTGAAAAATGGCAAGTTTTATAATATTTTGGTCAGGGAAATAACGGACAGGTTTGCACTTGGGCGAATACCATGCAAGGCAAGCAAACTGGTAGCTTGAAAAGGCAGTTCACAGGGCTGCGAGCAGACATAAGACTTTGGCACAATATGGGATGCATTTACAATTTAATTTCAATAGGCCGTTAAGCTTTTAACCACATTAAGCATATCCACCACTGCTGGCAAAATCTTTCATGTCTTCGAGTCTGCCACTTGAGGGTTTCCTGCTTCTGGCCAGACTCTGGGGCCCCGCTGGGGAGTCTGACCTCCAAGCACACTGCACGTTCAGTCATTCTTTTCCTTTCCTTAAAGGCAGGTGTGTGTGTGTGTCCGTGTGTACAAACACTGGGCATTACAAACATGGAGCTATTTTTTTACTTTCTGAACTTTTAAGATCATTCACTGAATGCATAACTTTGTAGTTATGGTCTTCTTGCTGTTCTTTGCATAAAAGGCTTTTTAAAAGGCAAAATTAAATGTTGTCATGTATCTAGGACTTTGCATTATTGGCTCAAATGCTTTTTTAAAGCTCCTCTTCTATGGTGAGCTCTGTCTCCAGCAGGGATATAAACTAGCGCTTAACTAGTTCTCTCTCAGCTGCCAGGTAGACATACTATCTTTTCTAACTAACCATTTTTTAAATTCTGTCTTGGTTTTCCCCTATGCACCACACAGAAGGGTCTTTTACTATTCTGCACACGCCTCTGGAGATCGTGGGATTAATGGGCTGCTGTGGTTTTATACTTGCTAGGGACTTCCGAACCACTACCTTGAAGCCATGATGTTTTTATTAAGTCACATGAAAAGGCTAAGAATAAAGAAAATGAGACACAGCATGCTGAAGTTCAGCAGGCAGGTCAAAAATGCAATTCACATTTCTTACTCTGAGAAATCGGGAATCTCACTCAGTTGCCCCCCAGATCATAAAATCCAGGTTGAAAAAATTCAGCAGAAGTAAAGATAAGTGAAGCTAAACAATTGTGTATCATCCACGAGGTATTAACAGAAAAAGCTGAAGTTGGTCTCCCCCAGTTTTGAATGTTACCTTCTAGTTTGCATGTTTTTACTTTTAAAATATTAATTCTTGCACATGATCCTTGCTGACGAAAGTCAGTTAAGACAAGGCATTGGCTGAAAAATGTCCCCAGTGCATCGTGATATTGACAACGTCCTCAGATAAGACATTTCAGCAAAGGAAGTGCTGTCCCTGAATAGTGACAATGTTATTTTAAACAGTGTTTTTTCCTTTGGAATCAATCTAGCTGCAATTTCAATCACACACTGTCTGTCAGCTGAATCACAAATCACAGTTGGCTGGGTTTTTCCCCTTCTTTTCCTTGTTTAACGGAAGAAAATGAAGCAACAGCAGAAAGAGAAAAAATAGCGAAATAAAAGCCAAGGATGGCCTGATGCCAGAGATGCTGGAAACTACCAACTCCTCCTCTTTTACAGTACCCTCTGATGACTCCACAGTCATTTCCTCAAAAACAAGCAGTTCCACAAGAAATCAACTCAATGAAGCCTGGTTCCCCACAGATACCCTGCGAGCGCATCGGCACAGGCATGTCCTCTGGGAGCTGCCTGTGCTACAGCTTCTCCTTCCAAAGCAACACCACAACATCGTCCTTTTCTACCTGGCCACCTCTTCTATGAAACGTAAAGGGAACATGATGTCTCCAAAACCTGTTTCATTGTAGAATTTCCCAGACTCATTCTGAACTGACCAACGCTCAGCACCTCCGTGCTGCAGCCTGTCCCCACCGTCATTGCACAACACTGGCACCTCAGTCTCAGCAGAAAACCAGGCCAAAACCTGGGATGCCCTTGGGCAGAGTGTGGCAGAAACCCTTCTTGAAAACCTGCCCCAGCAGCCACTTCTGCATCCAAATGGGGGTGGTGTTGGGTGAGGGACAGGATGGCAAATGCTGCAGCTAGTTAGGACACCCACAGTGGCATTTCAACAGGTGGCAGCCCACAGCCTTGCTGGAGGAGGGGACAGAAACAACCGGACAGCTTCAGAGGAAGCATGGCCATTTTAGCTAAGTGTGCAATTGCATTTTCAACATAATTAGGTGCCTAATTGTGCGCCTAGGCCTAGCTGATGTATTTGCACGTGTATCTAATTATGATTTATGTAAAAGCTCTCTGCCATAATGCCATGCTCTCCAATCCAACAGAAGCATTTGTAAAAGTGAGAAATTAGTTTGAGTTGTTTCTTTTCCGTAGCTTTAATTTTAAACTGAAATCTTACTTGTTGGGGTATTTGGAACTGATCAAGCTGACTGAGCAATGTCAAAACTCACAGCAGCATTACTGCAAGACAAGTGTAGTGCTACATGAACAGCTCTGAAAAAAAGCAAAAATTCCAGGGGAAAGGCTAGGATAAGGTTAATGGATAAAATTTCTGTGTAAGGCTTCTAAACAATGCCGATGTTGGATTTCTGTGGTGATATGCATGTCACACTGAAAGACCTCCCACCAGCAGTCACCAAGGTCAGAAGGGATCTTCTTTTGGCAAGTGTTAAACAGGAGCAGCAAATATACCAGCTCTTATTTTGAATCATGAGTTTGTTGCTTCCCTGATTAAGTCAAAAGAAAGCTGCCTTCTTTAGAAAGCCCTGCCTGTGAGTCACACCTTTTAGTCTAATGGTGACTAAAACTAATGGTTTTGGTTCGCTAGCTGCAAGGCTCTTTGAAAAAGGGCAAGATTTTAAAAAATGTTATTAAATTACATTTAATACATTTAAGAAATTACATTTCTTTCCATTTTGATATATTCTTAGTATCCTCTCTTATGATTATTCAGCTGCCATTGAAACTGACATAACAGAGACACCACAAAATTCTCAAGACCAACGAGTCTAAACAGCCAAGCAATCAGACCTCTTAATATAAGCAGCACTGTGAAAATGTCTATTACTTTCCTTCAGTGAAACATTTTTAACCGACAGTATCCAGTCATTCTTTATGGTGTATGATGTCAAAAACACTTACTGCGCAAGCAGAGATCTGTGTTTCTTTTGCCACAGACAATAAATCTTTAGTGTCTTCTCTTGATACGCATCACTCCACTTGATCTCAGGAGGCACTATATGTCTCTCTTTCCCTCTCCCTCTTCTAGCAAGGTCACTTTCTGGTGATGAAACAACTTTTCCAGAAGGTATAGTGTTCAGTAATTAATATCTGCTGATAATACCTTCCCAGAGCAGCGCTTTAAAGCTAATGCAGGCTTGTCACAAACTTACAGCTTGAAGAACCCTTAAAATAGACCCAAGTAGCATCTCTGGAAAAAATCAGCCTCAAAAACTTAAAATGCATAGGACTAAACTCAGCACTGATATAAACAGATCTGTATCCACTTACACCAAAAGGAAATTCAGTACTTCCTCTCTCACCAATCATCATTATTTTACTACTTGCCTGAGAACACTGTCATCCAAAAACTTGTAATAGAATCTGCCATTAATAGAAAGACAGAAATACCTCCTGTTGCTTTCGCTACTGTATGCATAGGTTCTGCAGTAATATCACAAGTGTTACTGCTGCCCAGGAAGGTGTCTCTTGCTGCAGGATGGACGGTGAGTAGCGACAGGAAAGACATACCCTGCACCAGAAGTTTCGGAGAACACAGAACGTGGTTTCCTGTTGCTGTTCTCTTCTACCAGCTTTTTCATTGCTGCCAAACTAGCTTTTTCAGGTGATGTCAAGTGAAAGCAACAGTTGACAAAAACAAAAAATTGCATCCAACCATGTACTGAAAAAAATGCTATCATTTGGATGAGGTCTGCATTCAATGCAATCGATGGGAGACAGAAGCTTGTTCATCAGGGGCAGGTTTCAGACCACAGGAGCCTTGAAATCTCGTGTCCCCGTCTCTGGTTCTTCTTTTGGAGTGGTGAGGTTGAAGCATGCCACCTCCTTAGGGATTCATCAGCAAAAATGAGATAATCTAACGCAGAGTCTGCAGCGGCTAGCTGTGATGGCACTTTTTTATTGGACTTGATTTTTTCCTGTACATGAACATTACTCTCTTCAATACAGATCTTGCAGCTCTTGCAGGTGGTCCAGCAGCCAAAGAAAAACTTCATTCATAGCTGCCAGGGTGCTTCACATAACCCTGCAAAGATGGAGCAGGAACACTGGCCACACCTCTCCTGCCTCAAGTGTCTTCCTCCCCATATGGGTGACCTGTCAATACCACAGGACCCAGTCCACGCAAAGATGTGTGTAGTCCAGGAATATTAACACCAGAGGAACAAAAGGAGGGATGGAGAAACTGTGTTGAGGAGATATGTTTAATCTATTCCAAACTCCTAAAGTCCTCCACTATAACGATCTTGAGAGTTGCTTATCTCACAATTCAGTGAGAGCACGTGCATGCTAACGACATCAATGGGGACCAGAGGGAACAGCATGGAGCTTTGTCAGTGGAGGTTCAGGCTGGGTGTTAGGAAAAGGTTCTCCCTGAGAGGTGGTCGGGCACTGGAACAGGCTCACCAGGGAAGTGGTCACCAAGCCTGTCGGAGTTAAAGAAGCATTTGGACAACGCTCTCAGACATGTGGTTTGATTTTGGTATGGTCCTATGGGGAGCCAGGAGTTGGGCTTGATGATCCTTGTGGGTCCCTTCCAACTTGGGGTATTCTGTAATTCTATGATCTACTGCTTATAGAGGAGCCAGCCATGGCAGGGAGGCAGAAAATGACAGGATATGTAACACCTGCATAGCTCTCAAAATCAAGACATCCTGGGCATAAGATTCCCAAATCCAAAGAAGCAGAGAGAACTGGACAAGGATGCTTAAGAGGTTTCTCTATTGAAACCCACAGCCAGGAGGGGAACAGAGCTGTGGAGCAAGGCAGAGCCTATACAAGCCTGCCATCCGGGTACTCAGACTTTACAGGAGGCCAGAGCCCGTACACATTCCTGATGAGTTATATCTGACAGGATCCAGGAAGGACAGTGAGGGAGTCTCACTGGTGTAACTTACTCTTCATATTACCTGAGCACTGAATGTCTGTATGCATATATACGGCGCACACACATACAAGCACAGAAGCCTCAGATACAAAGAGAGTCAACATTAGCTTAGCATCTAGTCACATGTCCCTTTGTACGTCTGGGCTAAGAGGAGTATGTGTGTGAAATAGGGGATGACAGGCAGTAATTATTCCAATGCAATACTTGTACACTGAACAAGGGCGGTGGGGATGGGGTGTCAACTGCAGGTCATTAATGCTGACAAGGGCTGCAATCGGCTCTAACAGCTGTCCCTCTCCCAAGTGGGCTGACCGGTGATGCCACCACCTTGTCTCCAAGGAGGCTTGAAGGTGCGTGGCTTAGGCCTCATACAGTAAGTAAAGCAAATAGGAATAATACTAGTCATTGTTCAGAGCCATCTGAAGCATAAAGGTCTGCATGCTGTCATATTGTAACACTAGGCAGCGTGCGTCTTTTATAAATATATATCACTCTGTATAGCTCAGTTTAGCCTGGCATATGATCTGACTTCAGCTGATTTTTGTGCTGAACACAAGGTAGAATCCCTGTCCCTTAACCTCTATGACAAGTAAGAATGCGTTTATTTATTAGACCTTTCCACAAAACGTACCAATGTGGCGTTGCGACGGTGTGGTGTTATCACAGTGGAGAAACCCTAGCATTTAAAAATGATAGTTTTTCTCTTTTCTAGTGATCAGTTGACCCCAGTATCGCAGTAAGATCCCTGTTAGTGGAGAGTAATACCAGTGAGATGTTACACAGAGTTACGTTTACATGTACTCAACAGAGCTATGGGAACAAACCTGTTTATGTTGCTTTTCTCTTGTACCAAAGGTAATTGTCTGCTTTGAGGGTTTAACTCTCGCATTTTCATCTTCTAAAAATGGAATATGAAGTCTCCTACCCACATCAGTTCTACTCCTCTGTTTCTAGCTGTAGTTCACAGGGCTCACTGGAGGCCTCTCTTTTCCCCCCATCCCATAAGTGGTTTTGCCTTCGTTAGTTGGTGTTCACATCACCTCTACAAAAACGTCACATAGCATCACTAGCCTCATTCTTTATTGCATCGTCCTCTTCGGACCCTGTAACCCTTAGAAACATGCTGCTGTATCTCTTGTGTCTTAATTACCAGCACTGTCACTGGGGGGAAGCCCTGCTGCTTTGCTCAGGAACGACATGCTGCATTTAGTGAGCCTGCAACTTCAGTGTGTGGCAGTGGTGCAGATGCTGGGAAGTGCTGAGTGGAAATCAAAAATTAGCCAGTCCAAAGACATGCTTTCTGTTCCTCTTATATCTTCCTCCTGCTTTTTGCTCAAGTGTATTTCACACCCTCACTCCAATCAGCAGCATTTACGTCTGTATTGTGATCTTGGTGGAGACAGTAGACTAGAAAGGCAGACTAAAAGAGTTGTCAGATGGCAAACATTTTTGTTTCAATCTTTGCAAGCCTCCACCATTCTGGCTAGGAAAGAAGAGAAGATTGGGCAGATATTTAGCTGCTGTGAATTATTCTTGTGCTCTCAGTAAAAATGAGGATACGGCCCAGCTGGGAGATTCTCCCAGGGAGAGCCGCCGTACTCACTGCTGAAGACCATGCATGGTGGTCTTCCTTGCAACAGCAGAGGTGTTGTGAGAGGCTGCAGCATGAAGTTGACAGCAGGTTCAATAAAAAGAATGGGTCTTGCTTAGAGATTGATCAGTGCTGCTGTCATAGTCTGCTGAGACAGGTCACACCATCACGATTCTCTTTCATAGTAACCTTCTTCGTAGTGTTTCTTCTTACAAGTTCAGGAATGATGTTCCACTTAAATAGGTAGACTATTTTTAAAAACTATTAAACTATTTTTAAAAAGTATCGTAATACTCTAGAGCAAAGAACTCACAGCTACTCTGCTTGTGATAACCATTTTAGTGGTATCACCAGTAATGACAAGGGGTTTACCGAGGCTGGTCCTGCAGTCCTCACTCAAGGGAGGCACCTCTTGCTCATGCAAGCACTTCTCAAAAACCCCGTAAGAAATGCTCAACTGTGACTAGACCAGAGATACAAACTGGGGGAAAACTTCTGTTGCTTTTTTACCTTGATGAAAACATGTGGCTGTAAAATACACTGGACAACAAAATTTTCCCCAGCATAGTGATATCATATACTAATTTTCTCATGACTTCTTAGCCAAATCTTTTTTTTTTTTTTCCCCCAGGCAAACAACTGAGCATGTGGCTGATCCTTCTGTTTATCTTCTTTAAACTATTGGAAATACATTTAAACTGAATTCTGGAATGCCTAAACCAAAGGTATTTTTCAGTACCACATCCCTAAGTTGTTACCAAACCCTCCGTATTGCTGAGTATAAGCTCAGCATAGTCCATTACAGATCTAAGTCAATAGTAGACACGATTAGCTTGATTTTTAACTTGAGTTTTAATATACGACTTCCTAAGGAATCAGGTGTAATGAGGTGTAATTTCAGCTGAAGACCAGTTGTGTTTACTACCCCTCAGATAAGCCTTAGAGGAAACTCCAAAGTCCATACTGAAAACCACTGGATGTATATTTTAGGAATCAAAGGTAGGAGGCAAATGCCACAGCTAGGGATCGGCTGTGACTGTTAATCTCCAGCTAGCATCTCTCCACGCAGGTGGGGTTTGGACAGGTTGAATAAGCTGAACTAGAGTAATATGCCAGGAGATGAAGGGGTTTCTCAAATACTCGTGACACAGACCTCAAAGCCTTAAAAGTCAAAAGTAAAATTTCACTTGCAGTTTGAGCCACAGTTGTACTATTTATCTAGCAGAGAGAAACTGGCTTTTACTCAGTAAAAATATGTTATACTTGGTAAGAATTAAGCACATGAAATGGTATATAGTGCTCTTCCAAGCTTGATGGCTTTGTGCTGTTGATTGATTTCACCCTGACTAGGAGAAGTGCTAGGCAGATGCAATTGGCCTTGATACTCTTAGGGTCAGTTCCACAGAGACATGAAGGCATACAGTTAGTTTGGAGGAAAAAAAGGAAGGATAAATTGGATTTTGGTTTGGTAGGTCTGAATATGCCCACACCCCAAAAATGCAAACACTAGGAGCAGGAAGGGCTTTCAAGGATAACAAGTATGACTCTGCTATACTTTGTGATTAAAGGGGTGCAATTCCATGGCCCCCTATGTGCATGTCTTTGATATGCATTTGCAAGGCTAAACTTCATGAAATTTGTTTTTTCTTGGACTTTCTCTTCACTGGAGTGGGGAGTATGATAACTAGGTTTAAAATATCTGACATGTAGAAGTTATTCAAAGCGGTAGAGTCATGAACAAATACCAGGATGGGGGTAACATTGTGCCACCTTCTCTCCAATGAGCACCAAGATAAACTAGCAGTTTTTTACTCTGCCAACCACAAGGCAGTTTATGCCACTGCACTTCTAGAGCAATCAGATTTGAGAAATTACATCCAGAATTCAGAGATTTCTAGGTCCAACAAAAATACAATCCATTGTATCCTCCTGTTCCTTTACACACCTTTTCTTTTTGTTATAAATGCTGTTATCAGAGGGGAAAAACATATTTAGTTGCCATCATAATCTTAATAAAATGCCCCATCAAGTTCATTAGCCACCTATGATCTCTGACCATCTGCTTGGGGTACATCTATCTCGTATTACCAAAGGGAACTGATGTCTACTAATGCATGGCAGATTGGTTGTTGGGCCTGACCCTGAATATCATTATGAAAATGACTGCAGAAATAAAAGGTCATTCCCATCAGCTGCCTGAGACTCGAAGTGGCTATTAGAGGGCAGAAGCCTTTGTCTGTGGACATTTTTATTTTATTAATGAAATTAAATAAATGACCTGCAAATAGTTGTGGTTCAGCTGTGATAGGCACTCTAGGTTCAAGATAATAGTGAGCAGAGCTCTGCAGTAGTGAGGGCAAATGCAGCAGTCGACACAGAGAGGGAATTGAGCCAGGAATAGGGCAAAAAGGCAACACTGAAACGGGGAAGGAAGCAGGACAGACATAAGGATGTGGTCTAAAATGCAATACCTGTTTCCAGTGGTAAGCAGTCATTTTCTAGTGGCAATACACAGGATTTCTATGATTTAGGGACCTGTGACAGTTTGTTTTGATGGGATGGTTTGGGCTTTGCTAGGGAAGTCCTTCCCTGGAACTGGGTGAAATTTTAAGAGCCCTTAGGCTCTTCTGAAAATTTTAAGCCCTAAATAATATACTTTTTTTTTTTTGGGGGGGGGGGGGGGGGGGGAGATCATTTTCAACAACTTCCCAAAGATACCTGTCCCTGTCCATCATTTTACAACCACTTCAAATTTTAGCAGGTTTTATGTTGTTACTGTAATATAACATAAAATATTACCCATCTACTTTGGCACAGAAAGATAAAATGTTCTACTAGCTAACATGTACTTTCCATCTGCATTTACCCTCTCTCATCACACAGTGATGTTTTGCATCCTACAAGAGAATTTGTATTTCAGACCATCAAAGGAGTTCTGTTGTTTCCAGTGGAAAAAAGTGATAACGAATTCCAGGAAAATCTGATCCTCTTTAATTTGATCAAATTCATTTCAGTTGCAGGGTTTGGATTTCTAGACACAGTAATAAAAATGGAGCAACATTGTGGAAGAAAACTACGGATAGAAAAGTGCATCAGAAATAAAGTAATCCTTATATACATGAATGAGCAATCCTGAGCCCTAGAGTACAAGCAATGCAGTGGTAATTGAAGTGCTGTCCTCAGAGGGTTATGTTAAACATTCAAAGGCTATAGGTCAGTGAAACTGTTACTTATCATCTGGTTAGCTGTCTGACAGAGGCTGTTTAAGAAAGACAGTGAGCTTAGCCCATTTAAATTGAAGTGATTGATTTTCATTTAGCATTTGTCCACCACAGTTATCAGAAGTTGCAAAATTCATTTCAGAGTGACTTGAAAGGAACAGAATCTTATGTATCCCTATATATTTAGTGACATGAAGCAGCATTAATAACTCCATTGCTTGTAATTGAATTAATTTTTTTTAAAACTGTGTTTAAATTACATAAAGACTATGACACAAGCCATCAAAAAGCGGCATGTTCAATACTAAAATTAAATGTTAAGGCTGAGGGCATGCCATTATGTCACACTGTTGGGGGACAAAACTCAAATGTATCAAGGAATTCTAATTTATGGATAGATTTTAGCCTGAACTTTTATGTATAATGGGCTTTGGCAATGTATGGCACACTCACTTCTTTTAGTAGGTAGACATTTCCTCTTGAGACAAAGCATGCAGATGAGGATCATAGGCATATGTTACTTTAAGGCACTCCATATAAATATTAAAGTTGAGTTACTGAGAAAATATTACAGCTTAGTTATTTTAAGATGTTCATAATTCAAGTGTTTAGGATTTTTGTTAGTTCTTAATGGATCTATAGTTCATTATGGACTTGCAGACATGCAAAAATAAATTTCAAAACAAAAATAATTTTGAATTATGGGAATAGAGTAAAAAGATCAGAAGCAGTAAATTTAAATTTTAATATTTTTTCTTCTTTCTCCAAACTGTCCACCTCTAACAAATAATTGTTACATTCAGCAGTAGTCCTTCCCAACTTTTTAATGCAACCAGCGTTACAAAAACAGAGCAGCTCCACCACCCTGCCTTTTTTCTGATAATGTTGTATTAAAGCTAATGAGAAGATTTGCTTGCATGAAATTAACTGCAGCTGTTTTCAGGCTTTAGAAGACTGTTGTACTGGTGCAATGACAGCATCTGGGTGGGGTACTTGCTCATACTTGGATCTCACTTAGCTGTAATTGAGCACAGGTTCATAATAAACTCCTCTGAAGCAAGTAACCCACTTTGAGTTGCAGGTTGCCACAACTACCTGCAGGTGACACTGACACCTTCAACGTGATGCATAAGCTCTCCTTTCTAAAAATACTCTTTTCAAGATGTTTTTATAAGCCTTTCCTGTTGCTTAGGGAATTATAGCCCAGTGAAGTCAAAGGAAGTCTATCCTATTTCTTTTTCCATTAAGTGTTCTGAGCCTCCCGCCTCATTCTGTTATCAAGTTCCCTATCTGAGACCCCTACTAGCTCCTGGGCAGTTGATTTCCATCATCAGTTATCTTTGTTGATATAAAGTGTTTGTACTGATCTTCTCCAAACAGCAATGGAATCACAGTCTGATTCTTGTTAAACATGCGAGATCACTGGTGAAGAGTTCTGGGCCCTTTCATTTCTACAGCTATGGAGAATCCCATCTCCATTGAACATTACCATTCCTAATAATCACTTTGAGCATGGGAGCTAAAATGACTAATGCATTATTTTTGCTCCAAATAAAATCTTTTCATTTAGATGTTGTCAAAAAGCAAAGGAGTAAAGGACGCACAGCTACGGGAGATTCTTTGCTGATTCTGCGTGAGCCAATTGGAAGACTTTTCTTCCACGCCTGGTGTTTATATTCCCTACAATGTGGCTTCAAATTACTTCAGTTCCTCCTCCTTATCTGTGACTCATCGGAAAAGGCAGACGCAGAGCTATGCCAAGGAAACATGGTCATTAAAGTTGTTTCATCCTTGGATTTCAAATTTGTGATGAGGTGGAAGAAATGATGCCATTGTTTGAAATCAAGTTCTGACCTCTTCTTCAATGTGCCAACAAGGGGGCGTTCCCAACTCAACAACAAAGCTCCTGAGACACCACAAAAATGGATTATCTGCCAGATCAGTAAGATGCCTTCTTGGGAAGTCTGCTGTTACTATGCTGTTCCTTCTCAGCAGAAGTATCTCCAGTGCTAAGTGAAAAATTACATATCGACTCAGCTGACTGCTGAATGACTGATACAAAGCAGGACTTCACTAATATCCACATATCTCAGTAGTCCAAATGAAGTTACAGGTGTTGCTCAAGAGGAGGAACATCTTGGAAGAGTAAGATAGAAGATAAAAGACAGAAATCTTCCACAAGTGGGACTTTGTTAGGAAAACAACCTAGCAATGAGTCAAAATCTTTCTAAGAGCCAGAATATGCTGGAAAGTTACTTCTGATGAAATCCAAGTTGAAGCAGAGAGCCTCAGCAAAATCTTTTGGAGGTGGGTGCATTTGTGTGATGCCCCTTTGTGGCACTGCAACAGTTAATGTCTGTTACAGGAAGACTGGATGCAATTTACAATGGGAAGTGAGTGAAAGTTGTGGGTAACAGTTTAAAGAGGTAACACAATACCCAATACAGGCATGACAGAAGAACTTCCAGTTTCTTTCATGTGCTTCTCCATTGAGTCTACATTTAGGTGAGCCAGCAACTGATCTCTGTTTCCTGGGAAAAACTGGGAAATCCTTTGTCTAGCTTGTCAGCAAGTCCTCCCTGATACTTGGCCATTTTTAACTCTTCCCAAAAGCAGCAGTTACACCCTTCTCTCTCGTCTGAAGGATCACAAACCGTTTTTACTTGTGAACACTTTTTAGGGCAGACTTTTCAGCTCATGAGTAACGAAATGGTTGGCTTCTTATAATATTTGCATTTCGTTTTGTAAAGCAGAACAGCATGGCCTAGCATGCTGAGAAGGAAGCAGGAGTCCTCTCCACTGTCACTCACAGAGGCTTAAAACATGAGGCCTCTTCAGCCCCTGGCTCTCCTTCTGTATGTGTGATTAATCATGTAAATAATCATCTGTAAAAGGATAATTTATAATGCAGTTTGAATCTACACAAAATTCAAATGCCAGGACTCTGTCATAGCATTTTCTCTTCTTGCCTAGTTTATATGCTCAATCCATAATTCAGTATTTCCTCCTGCATACCATACTTTGGTAAACATCAAAGCTGCATTACTGGGATTTATCACGTAGCTACGTAGTTGCAGCTATGGGTAGTTATACCTCTATCCATTCTGGCTGTCCAACAGCAACTTGTTTAAAAATAAAACAAGAGAAAAATGAGGGCCTGAACATTAACTCCAGGGAACTGCGAAAGATAAAAATGGTAATGTTTCTGTATGAGATCTGTAGGTGTCTTAATGGCCACAGGCACGTATGGACACGTGCTGCACTTCTGTTAAACGTGAACGTTATGTAAATCTGCAAAATCAGGTATTTCCATTTAAGAAAGAATTGAGATAAATGGCATGTATAATGGAAACAGATACATAAACACATGAACATAGAGGTATACATGTTTACTATGTGGAAATGTAACCTATGTGCACTGTGTTTTTTCATTTTCATCAAATATTGCCAAAGAGCGTGTGATGCCTCTCTGCATGCAAATGTTTCTACAGCTATTTGTATGCATATATACATATATATGTGCACTTCATACAGAAATATATGTATGTGCAAATTGTGTGAACGTAAATATAAGATAGGCCATATGTCCCAAAAGTCTCAAAAGAGCATCTGATGTTGATGTGTAGACAGTATGTTAAGGATCTTCCTAATTAATAACCCAGATTAAAACCTCTTGGCAATCAATTAAGATTAATGACAGAAGTCATTCTCTATCCCCCTACGCCCGCATATCGGGCTGTGAAAACCCTGGGTCGTGAAACTTTAATCCTGTTATCTGCTGCCTTCTCCATCTGAAAAGCCTACAGATTAACAGAGCAGACATTATCGAATTCACAACCAGCCGCTCGGACAGCTGCCCTACTTTCAGCAGTTAATGCAAAAGGAACTAATCTGGTTAAGAGCATAGGACTAGTTCATAAATCTGGACGCACAAGACAGTTAAAGCTGTCACGTCTCTCCTGGAGAGTAGCGACTGAATTAACCTGTCAGCTTTCCTCTTGCTGCTTCTTGAAGGTAGTCAGTCTTTCTGTAAGCTGGGCTAATGAGACTCTCAACATAAACTCCATTGGCTTTCCCTCTCTATAAGGGCTGTGCCCAAGCTGGGAGTTGCTTTATATCTGGGTTTGGTTAGATATATGCAGCACTCTCTTTGCTGGAAGCCAGGTAGTAATTAAACGTAACTTTTTACTGTAATCCACCCTATATAAAGATGTGTTGAGGAAGTAAGGATAGGATTATTTTTCCTTTTAAATTATGCTCAGTGAAACAGTGACAAAAACTGAACTGCCAAATGAAATGTTTTCTTCTCAATACAGCATGGAGGGGGTGAGGGGTGGAAGGAAGAACTGTAATGCTCTTCAGGCTGGGGGAGACAGTGTTTGGCAGCTGTAGCAAATTCATAGTCCATCCAGAAAAGACTGACTTCTCCTTTCTTAATAGGCATTATAGGCTGCCAGCACAGCTCAAGTTACAGCGATGCCTGGTATTTTAGAAGGCCTAAAACACTTAGCTTACAGATATCTGTTTGTAAACTAATAAAGACAGCAAGGATTCCTCTGGCTGCAAACTATGGTAGCAGGTCAGCTTTTTAAAATGCTCTACTAAAATGTCGTGGCTACACGAAAGGTGCATCCCATGCTTTCTCATGACAGTACTTCCACCAGGACCATCCCTGACCCGTATAGCCTAATGGTGCTGCCTCCAGAGACAGGCTTGCACAAGGGCTGCTAGAGCTGCTTTGTCCATTTCACTCTCTGGGAGTACCAGTCAAACTGGTAAAAATGTCATGGCCTGAAGGCTGACAAGTGGATTTATTTCTTCGTATTATTTCATTCATAGAAGTGTTCATGCTCATACTACTGAATTCTGAAGGCTTGATTTTAAAAAAGCAACAGCTCTGATCTGCACAAAGGCAGGGAGTGCCAAAAGTGACTGCCTACATATGTGGGAAAATATCCTTGTTTCTCACAATGGCAGGACATCATCATTTTTTCATAAAGATGACTACTACTGCTTTTGGTGATGGACAGCTAAGAAATCTAACTATTAAGATACTACCTAATATCAGCCACTCCAGCTAGGATGGAAGAGCACCTGAGACCCTTCTGGATGATAGCAAATTTAACAAAGCAAAGCTGTGACACCCATTTACGACAACCATCCTTTTGGAGGTATCTGCATCTAATAATTGCCTAATACCCCTTGTCAGTGCTTTGCTCACCAGGATGTATTGCTTTATGTTGGACACCAACCTCTGGATTCAGTTTGCATAGGGCGGTTTGAAATCTCTACTCTCAAAACGTTCTCTTCCACTTTCTTCTAACAGTGAACTTAGTAATTTTAACAATAACTGTATTCTGGAAGTTTACAAAAAACTTTGGCTCCAGTTTAGCTCTCAGGTCTACACAGCCAAATTCCCACTTGAAGGAATGATAGAAGGAATATTTTGGCAGAAGAGATTTAAGAAAAAGAGTTGCTCTTTAACTCTCTTCTAATCTCACTTTCTTACCAGTTTTGCATCTTCTAACATTGCAGCAATTCAAAAGATCCCAGATAAACATAACCTTAGCTTTATGAATGATACTTGTCTTTCTTTTTAAAATTCTCAGGCAGCATTTTCTTCAGCATAATCCCTTCTACGTTACACTGAAATATGCTATAGCGTATTATCATTGAACAAGGAACTCAAGTGAACAATATTATGTTGTAATGCAAATTGCAGCTAGGTGCAGTTTGATTGAAAAACATTCTAAATCCAAAACTGCACTACCTGTAAGTAGCTACAGTAGCTTCCTCTAACCATGATTTTTTATTTCTCTACACATTTCTACCATTCACAGATAAAAAAAGAAATTGCCTCATTTTGTAGGAGGTCCTCCTTGGTTGGAAAAAGGCCAAAACGTTTAGTTTTTAGAAAATAATGGAATAAACCAAAAAATCCTGATATCACCAGTATCATTCCTGTTTGATTACTGTACAGGCAAGCCAACATTGCTGAGTGAGTTACAAAACACAAGGCTACTACTTGTGCTGGCAGCACTGTTGCAGTGGTAGATGATGAACCGTCCTTCAGACCCTGTTAAAGCACGGTGTGGAACTGAAAGTTTCAGTTCTCCTGGGCACTGCAGTTAGTCTTTTGATTCAAAATAGCATGTTTAGACAGTGTAAGGCACTTACAGCCTCAGCCTCCTAACAATTCCTTTTCTACTCTATAATTGACAGACTGAACTAATGATTTGGTATTTTGTGCCTGTGCCCAGCATAGGAACTACTGAACAAACACAAAGGGAACAGTAACATGGGCCTCATCTCAGAGAATATGATACTGTCACAGTCTTTTGAACTGCACATTTGTGATGCTAACAGAATTACAACACGGAATATAATTTCTCTTGCATAATGTAGAGCTGCTGACAAAGTAACATTACTTTAAACAGATGTGTGTATTAATTCTACAGCCAGTATTATAAATTCATCTTTAAAGCATGTACACACTAACAGGTTTAAAAATTATATATATATATATATATATTTGGCTGTTTTGTAACATTGAAAAAGCTGAAAGTATTCTCTAGTTCTACTGTAGAAATTTTTGTGCAATTAGCTGTAGATTTTTTTTTCCTGTTACCTGTCATGTATGTTCACATCCTGATTGTGCAATATCTTAAATGAGAGTGGCATGGACTTAAAAGCAGTTTGTCTGCACATGTACACAGCATCAGAATCTCAGCCCGTATCAAATTGTGCAAAGCAACAAGGTCATATTAAGCATTTGAGAAACCCTTATGATAACCTTTAAGTGCTAAACTACAACTCGGAAAATAAACAGAAGAATGTATGTAAAAGAACAGGCCCCTAACAGTCACATTGGAAACCTGTGCCAAGTTTCCTTCTCCTGCAGAAACAAACTCTGTGGAAGAGGTGTTTCAGTATGGAAATGATGGCAGACACTCCTGCGCAATGCTCCAGTAACAGCACACGCCTTCATCTCTTTCCCATCTGAACATAACACTGTGGGCTGAAGGTTGCCGTATCCTCAGCTAAAACCTTTGGACAGTTAACTGGTTTATCATTATCAAACTACCCTAAAACTACTGTGGCTCATTCTCCTTTGCCTCTTAAATTAAAAAAAAAAAAAGTATAAATAAGAGTAGGAACACAGGGTAATGAATCATTTATAAATTATCTTGTTAGTGCAGAAAACAAAACACTGCTTTGAAAACAAAACAGTCTCCTGCCACGGACTCTGCTATGTTTGATGGGAGCCCTTCAAAAGAGTTCATGGCTTAACGGGGGCTGTTTATGTGGGGACGTCGATCTGTACCTGCTGTCCCCTGTCACTCCCTGGAAACTTGGCGGCAGATGTTGCAGCGTTAAGTTGTCTCTGAAGTGGCTCTCTGTCCTCATCTCCCCACCACAACAGAGTCAAACTATATTAGATCTCTTTATTTGTGCCCGAGGCATGTTTGGGAGTGCAGCTGTGTCCACCCCCAATCTACCTTTACTGTTTCAGCCCCCAGGCGGCAAATCTGAGACCAAAACTGTTCTGCCACTCTTAACTACGTCTGCTGACAATCCAGCAGCCTCGCTGCAGGCTGCTGAGGACCTGCGCCTCCACTCTAAACAGATGTCGGCAACAACCTGCTAGCTCACACCTGTACAAGCTTCCCTAACCTCACGGATTGCTGGCTGAAAAATTTATGACTCCAAGGACTTCCAGCCACAATCAAAGCTTCCTGACTCAACTGCGTGCAGCCCTCAAACTGGGCCACCCTCGGCATTATCTGGCATCATGGAAGAGGTGGCAGAGGGGAGAGAGAAGGAAGAAAAAGCTCTCTCCGCTTTGATACTTCATGCCTAAATTTCAATTACTTGATCAAGGACTTGAATTCAGCAGTGAATTCTTCTACAAATGGGAACTACTAAATTCCTAAGCAGTAAAAGAAAGAAAACAAAACAAAATATCTATGTGGCTGCTGTTTCCCATAATAATGCTTCTGAACTATGTGCATGCATGTATCTTGCAGTGCACATGCGTGACTGCTCATCTGTTTACTGACAAACCTACCCAGGGTACGGCATGGGACCTGTACCTAGCAAATTATAAACAAGGAAAAAGATGTATTTTTTTCTCCCAAAATAAAAAATACTGAGTCAGATGCAGAATGCATTCCTATGGTACCACAGGTCACACCTGTGGTACACCTGAATCATTATTCTAGCCTTTATTCATTAACAGAAATTCTATTCCCTTTTTCAGTAAGGTTACTGAAGATAGTGAGGTACCTCTCAGTTTTTCTAAACCAAGATGTTGGTCATTGTCTTCCAGTCAAGTCCAGAGAAGATGAATGCTTGATTTCTCACTGGTTCCAAAATGCTTTCCCTGGTAGGCACAATTTTCAGCACCTACCTGTCTTTATGGTCAGAAATCCTCAGAAGGGAGCTTGACAGACAATTTTTAGCCTGTTCAGGTACCTGGCAAGTTCAGGCATCAGTGTTTCTATTTACATTGAATTGACTTTTTAAAGTACTGTAAAGTACTGTGTATTTTCCATGAAGAATTAATTACTATTGTTAATTCTTGTGTTTAACATACGTCGTAACATACATGCAAACAATAAATAATACGCAAACAACTAGAATGATAATACTAGTATTTGACAACCATGCAAAGACTATGCTTCCTGTCTCCAGCCCTGCATTTTGTCATTCTGCTTCTTCCATTACATGTACATACATCTCACCTTTTCTTACTTTAGAACAGTACCAAAATTCATCCCTATCATCATGAAGATAACTTAAATAGTGATTACCTCTCGTTCTTTCAAAGGTAACTCGCTCACTTGAACTTCTCTAATTCTTATGTCATTTTTATGATGTTTGTCGCAAAAATAGAGATTCTCACACACTGCTGCTTTGTAGTACTTGAAAATCTTATCTGTCATACCCATCTGGTTTTGGGGCCAGTTTGTTGAGAAAAAGTTGCCATCTCACTTAGAGGAAATGCTTAGCTCCTAAGTCCCTTCAGATGTGTCACACACAGGAGTGGTGAATGGTTCCAGAAGATTTGAAATACCTTCATGATAAATCAGTTCCCGAGGTAAATGCCAAGATTTAAAGTAATACTTTTCTTAAGGAGCAATAATCAGAAAAAAATACAGTCTAGCTTTACTGTAAAAATTCCAAATAATAGCTATTTCCTTTACTTTGCAGTCCTAGCAGTCTTTGTAGTGGGGGCCACTTTTTCATGAGTCGTGAGTGTACGGACAGAAAGGATTATCTGAGAAACAAGTTTTGCCCGTGAATGTTGCTTCTGGCATGCAAGTGCAAAGCATCATGAATCCATTTGCACAGAATTTATTGGGGGTCACTAAATATGATGTGGTTTTAGTACTCTGACTGCCAAACTCTGTTCTTCCAAGCAGCTAAATATTAGAAAGTATTATGCATCTGTTAGAGAGAGGTTGGACCACACAAAGGCTGTGTTATGTTTTTGTTTTCCAGCTGAACATGCATAAAATACAGAATTCCTAATAATACTTTCAGGACATCCATGTTTCCACAACAGTTCTTGCCTGGTCTGATACATTCTTCAATGCATGTTTTTTCCCAGTGCATTATTTTTCCTGTTCTGTCATTCTTTTGACTGCACAGAATTACCGGTGTTCAGCAGCCGCGAAACCCTGGCTGTAACATACCCCTTTTTTGCCTGCCCTGCAATACACTCGCATAGCACAAACCTCGTCTCCTTGTTGTGGTCGCATCAAAGAGACTCTGTCATACTGTCTTCGTAACAGCGCCCACAGTGCATCAAGTCGACCCTGTGGCAACAGAGCAACAGGACTTTATGATAAAATCAGTCAACTGAAAGCACACCACACATGCTGAAGTTCTGTCCAAGGAGAAATTCACCAGCAGAACTAAACACCCGTTCCTTAGAGCCAGGTATGCCAAGTATCAATTTAGGCTGCTGCTCACGCCAGATAGCTGTGGTGCTGATCTTTCCCATCAGTGAGTACAAAGAAAGTACTTTACCTCCGCTGAGAGCAGAGAGACCATGACCTGCCTCACATTTATTTCTGAGTGATCTAGAAGTAACCTGTTTGTCAGTACTTCAGGCTGATTTGCCACATGTCCATCTAGGATTTCTCCCACATAAATCTATTTGTTGTTACAGCATGTATACAGGAAGTTCATGGTTCTCAGGGAAGCCTTGGACCTGCTAGGCATATGGCTGATCAGTGCTGTGTTGCAAGTCCAACATGTACTGAATGCAGCAGGTTCACTGTGAGCGCTCAGACTGTGCAGAACATGCAGAACAGCTCTGATGCTTGTCAGGAAGCACCCCACTCACACGGATGGGCTGCAGAGTTTGTGTGTGTGTGCAGAGAATGTGTTCAGGCCTTTCTGCAATTCAGAAAGTACTTACTAGGAGTTACGAAGATGGACTGGCTTTATTCTTACCCCAGCTAAACTTTTGTATTCTCTGTTCTTACATATTTAAAGAAAGGTAGTTATGGAGCCATCTTCAGTTTTTAAGAAGAGCTTATTACAGGTTTGCAGGTGACTCATGCAATCTACAGAGGAAAATGTCTGTATTTTGTACCATTTATTCTTCCATTTATTTCAGTCAAAACTTTTTGCATTGTATTGTTTTATATAATTTTTTGCTTCTCTTGATTAGTAATGGGCAAACTAAATATAATAATATAAATGCTATTTATATAATTTTTTATACAATAAATATATAATGAATATAATTATATAATAGTAAGTTTGCAAACATTGCAGACGTAGTAATCAGCTATGGACTGTGCAGCCTTGATTAGGTATACACTGAGATAGACCACATGTCAGTAAAGCTCCCATGTATTTTAATACTCTTACTGTACGGTATGTCCCTTTGTGTGGAAGCATAACAGAATGTGGTAATTAATGATGAAATATTGATGGAGGGATAAAAACTGCTCCTGCTATTCATCCTGAGTAGGTGTTCATATTGAGAACAGTACATTATATTTGGTCGGGAATACTTGGAAAAAATGTACAGTTTAGCATGCGTAAGACTGGTAAGGCACGCAAAATCCAGCTTTAGTACAAAACTGTATTGTACCGAAGATGAAAAGGATTACCTTAATTGGCGTATACCACTTCTCCTGAATGACTGGTGAGGTAGGCTTTGGTTTAGGTGGCTTAGGATGAAAAGGTTCTTCTGGTTCTTCTGGGAGTTTCACCACAGCATTTTTTGCCTTTTCTAATCTAGCCCCTTCTTCAGTGGATCCTTTATCTCCCCAGCGAACCTAAGTAAAGCCAGAGTTAAGATGTAAATGCACCATAGGCAAAAGACAAGAAAACTGTGGCAAATTAGTGCTTAATAAGTAAATGTGTAACATGTAACAGTGTATATTCTATCACTGCCTCAGGAGCATGAAGTATATACAAATAGTTCAAACGGAATGGAAACCTGCATTATTGTTCATGGTGAGATGAGCAGGTATTTCCACTTTAAGGAAAGGCTGGAATTACTAGGCCGTAAGGAGAAAGTACAGAAAAAAAACACCACACTTTCCTCCAAGAGAGATGGTATGTTTTGCTATGGTAATCTTATTTCTTACTGTAATTGGAAACATGGAGCAGCAATTTGAGCAAGTATGTTTGCTGTATCCTACAAACAAACAAGCCTAGACAAGACTCTTACTTTCTCATCCAAAAAGAGCATCTAAAAGATACAGCTGGAGTTTAAAAGTTCTTGGTAAAAGTGGCCCCAATTATTTGCAGTGCAAGACTTTCTATATCCTGCCATCTGCTACAATCTAGCATGTAAGAAGGACCTGATAAACCTACAGGCAGGAAATTAAGTTCTGACACTACATCTTGGGTAACTGTGACATGCTGGTGAGTCATGAAACAGTTTCTGGAAAACAGCTAACCATTCTTGCAGGACTCCACAAACATACTTGTTTTTTTCAGGGACCTCCTGACGGAAGATGCCAGACATGAAAAGAGAAGAATCAAAATAAGAAAAATTGGAGAACAGTGACCTTCCACTTTGGGGAAAGAATTAAGAGCATCACTGCACAGTGCTTGGTAGGTATAGGTCAGTTCTATCTTGCTACCTGCCAATTTGAGCACTTGGAAAGTAGGCAGAAAAACAGTAGGATGCAACAATTCTCCCAGTGCAAAGGGACACAGAATTGTTTTGCTCACCAGGAAAAAGACATACCCCTAGTCTTCCCTCTGCTACCCGGACAGAGGAATAAGACTGTTCTGGGTCTGGTAGGGACTCTATAATGTGCTGGGATAACTATGTCATGAGATGGGAAAAGAAAGCAGCCTGATTTCTTCATCCTCCTCACCTCCATATGCAGAACATGCTGATACAGAGAGTGAGGAAAATATATAGGCAAGTCGTAGTCTATGCCTTCTTTCAGACAAATGAAATACCCTTGTAGAAAATCATGTCGTTTAATCACCAAGTGTCTGTTACCACTGTAATCTCAATGTAGAGAATGAGAGCACCAAAGTACAACAGAGCTTGATTTGGTCTGTAATGCTACATTTCACCTTTGTAAAAGGCCATCGTTTCTTAGAGGGATTGTTTTGAACCTTTCTGTTATTTTGAACTTTACCATTTGGCTCACTTAGTGATTTCTTTTTTTCACTGGGGAATCCTGTCTCTGCAATATTAGATTGGGCTTTCATGTCCAAGTAGACCCTGCTGAATCATTAAAATGCATCTGTATCTTTCACTGTGATCAATGGTACTTTTACAGTGTTTTTTATGAGGTTGTTAAAATGTATTTTAAACACTGTTAAAACCATTTAGAGATAGATGGTAGATGCCTTACTGATAGAATGACCTTCTCCTACAGACTGAAGTGGCTTCACCAAGAAGAAACCAGAATTTGTGGACACTGACAATACAACTTTACTATGAAAACTTACTGTCTGTAATGGGTAGGGTCCCGAAATGACATCATAAAACTCGAAAGCAATGCCAAAAGACAAATCTAGGAAGAGTGAGCCACACTGGCTAACTTGTTCTGGACTGTCACAGAAGGGTGAAAGTAGTGGGGAAGGAAGGACTGAAAGTAACTGCCCTGAAAGAGAATTTAGTAAGGTAAGTTGGACAGGACCAGTAAGTGGAAGTTTGTTTCATTCTCTGCTTTTCTCTCTCTAAGGAAATTGCCAGAAAAATCAAGCTGTCAGAAGAATGGCAGAAGAACAGAACACATAGAAGATAGAAGCAATTAAAATTAGACAACTGAATGACCACACGAACTGAAAACACTGAAGAAAATGGAATGACTAGACCAGCAAGTTTTTCATTGGCCACAGCACAGAAACCACTATCCATGTTCAATTGTCAGGTAAGGAATGACGTCCCTTAGACTTGCATACCTTCATCATGATGTAAGACTGTTTTTGTTTGCTATCCTGTTTCCACACTTACTTTACTCTGATTCACCAAATGAGTAACGTTCTCTTTAGCCAGTGAAAGGTATGAGGTCAGATACCTCTCTGTCCAAACAGCTGGGAATAGGTAATTAAGCCAGCTTTCCCCTCAGCCCCACTGTAACAGATTCTGCAGGACAGAGTTAAAGCTTGAATCATATTCAAGTGCTGAGGCATGTAAGATGAGTTGCCCAACCCCCAAAATTGCTGACTACTCTCAGGTTCTAGAAAAGGACAGAGAGACAGCTCCAAGGAATGAAGTGCCTTTTAAGAATTTGTGTTGTCAGCAATTTCAGTTGGTTTACATCTTTAACCCTTTGTTCTGCACAAAATTCCTAGTACAAATAAAAATGTTTTCTAGCCTAATTATTACTTTCTCCTCTCTTTTTTGAAAAGAAAACACTGTATATTTGCCATCTGATAAACACACGTTTCTTTATGGTACTGATGCTATTTGTGTTCATTGGGTATCTATCAGGTTTCTGTTTCATTGGACAAGATCTTCTATACAAACTGTAATGATTTAAACCCTGAAACCCCTTCTGGAGGCACACCGTGGCACCTGTTAAAAATCCAGGCTTGCAATTCTTTATGTTGGGAAGCATTTTCTAGTTTGCATCTGAAAAGCACTATACAAAATGGTTTATTTTCCTAAAATCTAAGGCTCTTCTAAATTTGCAATTCTGAACTGCTGAAGGAATAACAGAGCTTTAAAGTTGCACGTTCTTCGGCTGCATTTCAAAAGAACGCAGGCAAAGATGGTTCTTAGGCCGATACATTAACCGTTTGATCAAGATATGTCTATATGGCCTAGGTGGGTATTTCAGACAGTGGAAGTTTCACAGATTAAACTTAAACACAGAAAACTGCTTTGCAAATTCCATAAAGGCTGACTTGACTATAAAATCTGACATAAGGACATGCCCATAAGGATGCACATTTTTCATTCTGTTTTAATTAACATGATGCTATCATGGCTCTTCAAGACAGGCACTGTTGTCGCTGAGAGTTCCTCTGGGATCAAGCTTCTCCTTAGCGTCACCATTGTCAACGCATTTGGCTGGCCCGCAGTTAGAGGACTTATGTTTCACTGTAATTTCTTCCAAAACATTCAGAAAAGGCTCTCACTCTACTTTTCATTAGTTTGATGGAAAAAGCATGTCTTCGGGCAGCTATTTAAAGTTCAGTCAAATGGAACTACTGAAAGCTGTTCTTTCATAAGCAAGGTCAAAATTATTCGATATGGTAAAAATTTTATAAGGCTTATGTCATTGGGAAAGAAGCAAACATTATACCATTGTATTTCCAGTACACTTTAAAAGTCTTTCTTTCGACCATTTGCAGCCTCAGAGATCTTGTGTTTTAGTGAATTGTCATCTCTATATGGCACAAACCTCCATCCTTTTAATTCCTCCAACTCCTCGTCCACCATAGTAGGAAGCATCCACTGTGGGCCACTTCTTGGTAGGCAAGGGTTCTTGTTCTTCTTCCTGTCAATAAATTCAAAGACATTTTCTTGAAAAGGATACTTCTTTATTTTATTGTCTTTTTAGTGTATTTCATTAGAGTTCACAGAGAAAAGGTTTTCCTATCTTAGGTGTGAAGGATCAGATTTTTAGGTTTCCCAAATGTTCACCGATTTCCAAACAAAATCTGATCACATTTGGAAATAATCTTAGGGTTTTGCATGGGAAAAGCACTGCTGGCATCCATTAGGAAAATCGAAATGGAGAATCCAGCTGTGTATTCTACTGGTCAGTATTCATTCATCCTGTCCTTTTCCTTTCCATTAATAAAAACAAGCAAAATACAAAGAAAAGGATTGGTGGTGTCTTCCTCTAACAGAAAATGTAATGCCTTCAAAGAGCCAGATTATCAGTCCTCCTCATTGGGATTCAGCAGGCAGCGTTCAGCAAATCTGCAGATAAAGGTTATGCAGCCAGTCACAGTTTCCTAAGTCAACCTTTGTCAAACTTGCTCTTGGCTCCCTCAGCTCAGTGAAGTACCTTATCATGGATTTAGCTGTCAGAAGACACTTGAATACGCTCAAACAATTGGCTAAATCAAGACGAAGAGGCAAAAACACTGAAGACATCAGGAGATCCTCTATTACATTATTGCCCTTAAGAGAGAAGTTCCCTTATAAGGATTCTTCAGTGTCTGAAATGCCAAAGCTGTGGGAAAACCCTGTTTAGAATCTTTAGACTGTCATATAAGAACTATTCAGTCTTTCTGCTTTCATTGCAGAATGAAAAAAAATAATGTTCAACTGTCTTGGAATAAAGCTCCTAAATATTTCTTTGGATATGTACCTAAGTGACTAAATTCACACCACTCTGAGATGACCAAGACAGAACAGAGATGTGGACTTTGGCCATCCTGCTCTCAGCCTAAGACTTCTCATGAGACAGTTCTTTCTTCTTGAGCAGCTGTTTACAAAGAGCTCTATTTCCTAAAAAATACAAAGGAGCCAGATGTGCAGAACACAGGAGAGCACTGAGGAATGGTACCATGCAACCAGCGTGATGAGCGGAGCACTTCTATACTGTACCTCTTTTGGAGCTGTTGGAGGTGGAGGGGGATCTTTGATGACCTAAAAAAAACAAACACAAAAGCATAAGGAATTGTGCTGGCAGCATCAAAAAGCCAACAGAAAATTTTAAGAGTGAACGGTTTCCATCTGAGTCCCCCACATCTGTTCATAGACTGGCAGCCTCTGCTGCCAAGTCCCTTGGGTATTGATTATCAAGGCCTTCTGGAAATTAACACCGTCCGTCTGATAGAAAATAAAATCAATTGACTGGCAGACACTCTTTGGGCAGACGTGTCTGCCACTTTGCTTCCTGACCGGATAGGACTCAGTCATTCTAAGTAATAGCCAGTGATGAAATCCTATGGAGTTAATTAGCAAGCCTGGGAGGAAAAGCAGCCCAAGGTCTATGTGAGGTCTTGCATAATGCTGGGCCAAGACGCCTGCTTCTTTCTGCCATGCCATGCTGCTGGATAATTTCTGGCCCAATGACAAGTGTGAAATGCCTTCTGGTAGCTCAGGCTTCACCTCTAGACGTCCAGATCATTTCCGCGGGTCTCACATTTCAGACTAATAATTTAAGTATGTCGCTCCTTGACTGTTCAGCATGGAGTGCCTGCAAGTGGGAGTTACACGTTTGCAAGGCTGCTTAAAGCTGTTACTGGATAAGGACCACTCATATGGTAATTCATTCACACCTATATTTAAACCTCTACCTACATTTTCTTACTGTTCTCTTTCTTGCATGCATACTGTAAATCTCAGGGAGTTCCCTGGTACTGAAAGGAAACCACCCAGCAGTAAAGGGAGGGGAAGAGGAAGACGGCAACCCTTTTAAATGTTAAAGGCAGAAAATGAAAGCACAGGCATTCTTCCACAAGAAAAGCAGGCTAATAAAGCTAAAAAGAAGCACTTGAGTGATATCAGGGCATTTTTTTGTTCTTGAATGTTGTATAGAAATGACTAAAAAATATCCCATGAATGTAAAGGTATTTATTTCTGCTGTGCCTTAGCCCAACCAAAATTGTCCACAATGACAACTATGTACCTCTCCTACTGCAGGATTAAGTACCTTAATTATAATATGTATTATTTTCTTTGCTCTGTGTAATTAATTATAGCACTTCCGTTAACCCTACCACAGCCTACAAGTATTCTGTCGTTGCACAGATGTGTAGCATCAGACATTAAAGAAACATCTTTTACTTGACCAGTAGTCAAGAGTTTTCCTTCTTGACTTACATGCAAGTCACAGTGCCACCAAGATAGTTACTGCCAAAACAAGCTGTGTATCTTTAGCACTGGATAAAGGAATTAGATCAACTCAGACAAGTAAGTTATGGTACTCTTGGAAACATTTTTCCATGGTACTTCACGTTTAAGATACTGAACTATTTATTATGCTCAGAGTACTTCCAGTGGATTGGGAATTCAATTTTGGATTTTAACCATACATGCCTTTGCTGTAGGATGTTACTAAAACATGCCAAGAAATTGTTTTTCTTTAAATATTTCTGAATATTTTTTCCTACCAGCCATCAGGAATTTTCAAAGTACTAACAGAAATCAACTATTTAGTTTGACAAACATTGCTGAAAGCCAGATTGCAATTACTGCATGAACTTTACAGAAACAACAACAGTGGGATCATGGGACAGATTCTGAGAGATCTGGGTGCTGAGCAAGATTTTCCAAGCCATGAAAACCTTCCATTCTCACTGAAAGCAATTAAAAGACTGTAAACAGTAAAATGATGCTCTCAATCTACTAATGTTCACAGTATCTTACTTATTTAATTCTCATTTTTCTTTCCCTTTTGCCTGTCTCTAACCATTACCTCGAAAACCCGTATTTTCCTGCCAAGACTGCTAGCTATACAGGACAGAAGGCCGAGCTAGGGTGCAGACTTACATCATTAAACAGTATGATCACTGCACTGTCTATAATTCTATGATTCTTAAGCCCTGCGATTTCTCCTGAGCAAAGACAGCTTTGTACAGCAAACTTCTAAACATGCTGAAGTTCATTTGGGCCCTGTGCCTATTGGTTTTAATGGAATCAAAATTTCTACCCCAAAGAATCAAGGAAAACTCTGTTTACCTCACAGGGCTTGAAAGTCACGAGTCAGTGACAGTTTTTGTTTGACTCCCTGAGCAAAGGAATCAATCCTATGGCAGCTGCTAAAATCCCTGAAGTTATAGGGTAAACCTGATCTGAAACTAACCAATACATTAATTAGCTGCTATTTCTAATAGCTTCAGAAAATGAAACTTGCTTTAAATGTGACAGTGGTGTGAGAAAATAATCTGCTTTGAGTAGCAGATACTCACCCTTGCTGACAGAAGTGGAATGTAAATGCCTGCATCCTTATGTTTCCACAGGCTCCTCACACACACACACTCTCTCATGCACACACAAAGAATATTCTCAGTCTTGCCTGCTATTTCAAGTGAAATCAGTAGAAAAACATTTTTAAAAAAAGAGAAATCCAAAGAATTAATGTGGTTTCAGCATAAACCAGTGCAAGTATAGCATAACACTGCAGATCCTGAGATCATCATACTGCTAAATTAACTTTCCCTGAACTTGATTCAGATCGTTGAAATACTGAAAACTCTGGATAATGCTGGTGTCTTATTAAACACATGTAAAGATGGATTACTTCCTAATTTTGTTTTGTTTTGTTTTATCATCATCATAGGCAAGGCTGCACCTCATTTATTTAGTTGCAAAGAATGAAGACTTGAGTTTGGAGGAAAGCCGATTTCTTTAAAAAAAAAGTTAGTTGCTTCAGGCAACAGTCCCTTTGATCTGCTCATTAACACTTTTCAAATGTTCGCGTGATGTGGGCATTAGGAAATGTCAGCACCAGAGCCTGAAGCCAGCTTGATGCGATCATATGTTCTGATATTGAGGGAAGAGTGAAAGAACTGTCAACAGTGAACTGCTTAAAAAAAAAAAAAAAAAAAAAAAACGCAGCGGGGCCGGGGGGAGGGAAAAAAGAGAAAGAAGAGAAAGGAGTGCCCCTACCCCAACACGGACTGAGTATCAAGGAACGCTGTGAAGACCGAGTCCTAGCAAGGATAAAGTGGAATTCCCAAACCATCTGAAGCTCACAACATTTCCTGTGGGCGACAGGGATCACACCCTTGTGTGGCTCAGAACACCCATTCTGTTCTGTCTGCAACACCTTTTGCTTCTCTCTTCCATTCGATTCTGCAGCCCATGACACAAGACTTGAAGGCTGCTGCTTTCAGCCTTGCTCCTGGGTTTTGTCCCATGAAATAGACACACCACTCTGCCAGGGAAGTGGGTTCAGAGAAAGGGCAGAGGACCTCCTGGCTGGCCCTAATATGGTGGCCCTCTTCTCAAACACCAAAGCCCAGAAGTACTTAGCCAGAAGTGATAATAGCATGTAATATGAGAACCTAAATGCAGAATAGAAGGAAAAGAATGGAACCACAGTGTAAGGAGGTGAGGAAACAGACGTCAAAACAACAAGAAATGGAGACTCGGTATTTGGTAATAGGTTCAGTGCAAAAGTATGTGGTTTTGGAACTCAGTGTTGTAGGAAATGATGACCTAAAATGACCGTTTATTTTTAAGGAAACAGATAATGTCTATGAGAGGTGGGAGGAAACAACAGCACTAAAATTTAATGGGCCCTGGTTTTATTTCTCCCATACAAGTTAGGCAGCTTCTTAATAACAGCTTATTAATCTAGAGCCGAAGGCTTCCCTAGCAGTAGTCAATTACAAACCAAACACCACATCCAGAAAAGATACTCTGGGTAAGTTACTATTCCTTAGAGTAAACATCAGGGAGTAACATACTTAAGCGTGCGATAAATCAGGATGAAGGGACATTTTCTTATTTCTTGGTGCAGCTCTTTGTGGAGATGCGCAAGTTATCTCCACCAAGGAGGTTAGCCCAGACAGAAGCCTGCATTAATATCACTGCGCACCCATGGGCACCCAAGGTACCATCTTTGCTCTGCAATTCGTTACACAGTGCCGCTATTCAGTTAATTTTAGTTACTGAGCTGCACGTTTGACTTTTTATATAGGACTTTGACATACAAATCCAGAAAGCATTGTACTGATTGTCATTACAGAATCATCACTTTGCTCTCAGGAATTCCTGCTCTCAAGGGACTGAGACACTGCAATCGCTATTTACTGTAACGAGAGGAAGATGCGTAGCGTGGGAAGATTTGCCATACGATGGGAACTGTGAATCAAGGTGAGCCAATTATTTTAAAATACTAAATGGGGAGCTTTCTTCTTAGTGATTTTAATTTTTCTGTTCCATGGGAAGGTTCATGATATATATCATTGTTGAGGGAAAACAACTAACAGACAGCGTTCCTAGATTTCTTATGGGACTCTGATGTGAAGAATGAGACAGAAGAAAATAATTTCATTAGAGGAGAGCTTGTAGGTCTCAGAAACCACAGACCATGAGGAAGGAAACAGGGGTTGAGGATTTCTTGTTCTAGAATAGCCTGGTGTCTAATAGACCATGACAAACAAAACTTTTCATTTTTTTGGCTTTAACATGGTCAGGAGAGAAGGTCTGTTCCTCTGCCACCATCCTTAACACAAGCCTGAGAGAAGACAAGGAATGCAGTAACAGCCTGGAAGCAGTCTCCACTTCTCAAGTCTTCAGTGCTGCTGTTGAAGTGGATGAATATTAAACTCCACCAATTTAAAAACGCTAGCGTTCGAGGAGATGGAAGGAGAGTTAGTGAAGCAGCATTGCTTATTGCTGCTAGAAGGATAAGAAGCGTTCATTATTCAGATGAAAAGATATGTAATGTGGGCAAGATGAAAATTTAATTTTTTTGCTAGGGATTATTAAGACAATAAGGGATTTCCAACTTGAGAGCCTATAATGGACTACAAATACCAATTTTAGTGATAGTACTTTTAAAATGGTCTTTGATTTCAGGATAACATCTGTGTACCATTATGGCCAAGAACTTTCAAATAAAAGAGAACCGTTTTTTTCAGAGATTTCACAGAAATACACCACATCTGCTTGCTCAGTAGAAAGCCAATGAGCAGCACATCAGCCTGCTGAAGCTGGTCCGTGCGTGCAAGTCTCTCAGAAAGCCAGAAGTACTGCTAAAGGTGCAGTGTACAGTGTTTAAACTGGTCTCTTCTTCAGTTTATTGCCTGTCACTAATGAAAGAAAACTGCCTCAACAGATGGCTTATGTCACATGTAACTCTCCTATTACTTAAGCTATTTCCTACGGTATCTGTATTTCCCAATACAGTTTAGGTTATGATTGCGAATCACAGGTCCATTGAGTTTTTTTTTGAAGTCTTTACTCACCACTTTGCAACAGAGGGGCCAGAACCACCACAGCAGGCCAAGCGCCACCAGAAGTAACAGCACAAGAACAGCAATAAGTGCTGCTACTCCACTAGACTGCAAAGAAAGCAGAAAGACAACATCAGTGGATGTTGCAAACAATTCCTCTCTGTTTTTCCCACTCGCCCCCGAACAGGCTCCAACTAGCTGATGCAACCTAACAAATCAACTTATTTATTTTTTATTTTCGACTTACTGTCTAATTTTCTCACCAACAGAGAAACTTATCACAAAGGATCAAGATAGGTATCTCAGTCAAAATCATATTTGGTGTAAGTTCAGTAACACCTTCCATTAGAGGCCTCAGTTCCACATGTTTTGGGTAGGCGGGTGGAATTTTAATGAATATTTACCGATAATCCATATATTCTAGTCAGGCTTTTATGCTTAGGATCCACGCATCTGGGCAAGTTAGTAATAAGCCAGACTATTCGTTCACACTGCACAGACTATAGCACACTAAATGCCTGTAGTAGTGGCATTTGAACCTGAAGCAACTGTCCTGAGAAATTGTCAATGACTTCTGTTGCTTCCAGCAATGTCACTTTTAATGAGGAAGTGAGCAGCCCATCTGCAGCACCTCAAACCCACATCCTGTAGGTGCTTTTCGTCTTACTCTTGGTAGCCTGTGCTTCTGTGCTGGTTTAGAACAACACTGAGAAACATGCCACAGTGACCTCATGAAAACAGAACTTACTCGAAATTCAGATGGAGGAAAAGGAAAGGAGAGACATCTAGGAATCACTAATGCTGGAGTTCGGCAAGCACAAGTGATTCTGCCGAAGCGAGCACAGTTGCAAGTGAAGCAGAGCTTTATCCACAGTATGTGTAGATGACCACGTATATACCAGGCAGTAAGGTTTACAAGAAACAGGTAAGACGCATGCCTCAGCACCTAGGTGCAACACATTTTTTGTTTGTTTTCTCTGCAGCAACGTGTGTTTGCTAGGGGAGACTGGAACTTGTAACTCATATACCAACTAGCCATCAGCTGCTCAGCCATCAGAATTAGTGGAAGAATTCTAGCAGTGACCCATTTCTTGCAGTTGCCCATCTGCTACTATGGAAACAGCAGTTCTCCTTGTATGGAGCTCTCTTTGCTGCAACATGCATGAAAGACAGAAAAAAAAAAGATGATCAGAAGTTCCACTGTTTTTTCTGTCAGTGCACATCTGTACTCATTCTGTTTGCTGTTAGTTAAAACTTCTGACCACAAGGAAGCAATATAAGCAGAGGGAACAGTTATTTTGCTTCACCCAGATCATTGGTATGATCTCCTTTGCAGCAATGCTTTATTTTTACCCATGTCAGCAAGCTTAGCAATCTTTAAAAGGGCATAGGGATAAACTTACTGTGTACTGGTTTCTCTGAAAGGACTAAAAAGGAAAAAGAGGAAATCCACTCTCCTTAGGTTATCATGCTGAAAGGCTGCTTCGTTGTGCTTTGGTGTAAGATTGAAATGCATCCAAATGACAAAGAGGCGCTTAAGCAGAGAAACACGGTTTGGGGAGCATGTGTTTCTTCAGCTCTCAATTTATTCAGGCTTTCTTCCTGAAACTTAAGGGCTGAACTGAGATAACTTTGACTTCTGTAGTTACCCAAGTGTTTAGTTCTAAAATGAATAGAAAAAAAATACTATTTTTTCTCTTTTAGGTTAATTACCTATGAGTGATGAAAATACTGTTGGAAAAATACATGCTGATGAGCAGAAGGCACTGTTCTGTATGCTTCTGCGCCTGACAGGAAAGCTGCATGGAAGTCACACTACTCAGCTTCAGTCTGCTCCCACTGATCCTACAAAGTGGAGCTGTGCTGGAACGGGACCCCAGGTGACTGTGTCACACCTGGCACTTAAGACATTATTATGTTTATAGCGAGCAGGTCTCTAATGGCGTGGAAGCCTCCCAGTATTTTGAAAGCCACAGCTGCACAGTGTGGTACAGTAATTTGTTGTAATCTATTTAGCAAAGCACGATTCGCAGGCTATATCACAACACAGGCACAGCACAGACAAGGAACACACAGACAGAGCGTGGATCTCAGGGCAGAGCCAGCTGAGGTAGCTTGGGGGAGGAGAATTCCAGGACTTTCCCTCTGCGTATACTTCTGCATATGGTCTAGATCAGCAGCTCCTGAAGCAGCTAGCAAAACAGATCAGCAGCAATGGAAGGAGAAACCCTGATTACAGAGCCCGTGTCAGAAAGCAAGGAGAAATCTCCAAGCCTACCGTGTAAGACATGGCTTTCAAGTATTATTTTTAAGTCTGGGGTGATAGGCACAGTAATACCTCACTTACATGGAATCCTGAAATAAAGATGCTCCTAACATAAAACTGTCTGCCACCTTAATGGGAAGAATTAAAGAAACTGTTTTGTATAACTGTAGAAAAAAAAAAAAACACCCTGTCTGTAACCCCCACCACACATACTTCATCAAGGAATTCAAAACAGCTGAAAAACTTCCTCATTGAGAGTACTGGCGTTATAAAAGAGATTCTAAGCATGTCTCAGAACCTGGAGAAAATTACTTAGGACATACATACATGTATGCACTTAAATATTAAGAAATCTTGTATCATCAAATTCTATACGTTCTGTATGTCTGCACAGGTGTGTTTTTCAGTTAGGTGGATTTGTGCATTCTAAACACCTAAAAGACCTGCCACGCATTGAGGTTCTCTGCATTGGGAAGTCATTCAATGATAAAACCATAACAGAAACTGAATTGCAGCATTTTATGTTGAATTACATTAGCTATTTACTTACACACTCTGAAGCGGTAATTGTTAATGAGCTGGACATGAAAGATTGCCCTTCATTCAAACTCACCAAAACTTCTAGAGTTCTAGAAAGAAAAGGGAAAAAAAAATCAGCAGCCATAAAACACTCAATAAAGGCACATACATGCTGTGAAGCTACTTGTACATATAGACTGCATTCAAAAAACAGAGAACGTGTTCTAAGAGAGGAAGATGGGAGCCAGTCCCTCGGAGCTGCACTAGCTGTGATTTCACAGAAATATTAAAACTAACGTGGTAACTTTGCATTATGATATGTAGACGCCTCTGATGACTTTTCAGTGATGACGGTATGTAACTGTTACAGGGTTGTACTTTGAGAACAACTTGAGGCTTTCAGAAACCAATTTTAGGTCATTTCAAATTGAGCTTTCTTTTCTTCAGTTTATGCTGCTTAAAATTGAATATATTAATAGCTTGCAGTGTCCCTCTGGTGTTGTGTCAATTACTATTAAGAAATCATTTTAGTCCTCTCAATAAGCAGCTGAACAGAGAATATCCCTTCTCTAACATAAAATACTCTGAAAAGTTTTACATAAAATAAATTGCAGATCAACTGTAAAAATAACATTGTTTCATCTATTCCATAAACATTTCTTTAGTCATATGCAGACATTATGGATAAAAATGTCGGATAATTATAAATGGTCAAGACTTTCTATAAATAGTACATAAACACTGCATACAAATAGTATGTGGTTTACATTTTACAAATTAACCCTAGAAGAAAACAACACATGGTGAATGTTAAACAGAAGAAGACTCTTCAGCTTCTCTGGCTTGGATTCCCAAGATTCAGACAGTTTATACTATGCATAGATGTAATTAAATAAAAATATAGATATCCATGAACTAAAATGATTAATCATTTATACCGTTCTTCTTATATGTCATGAATTTTTATTCTGGCACAAATGCTTTAGTCAATATGGAGTTCAAAGCTATTTTAATTAATTTGGCTAATTTCTTTTTCAGTTTTAGTAAAAATGAAGTAAGTTGCTTCCACTAAACTAATTTTTAAATGGTCTATGTTATGAATAATTGATCTAACAGAAAGAATAACTCTAATTTACTTCTAATTACTATGGGAGTAAGTGAACCAGAACAGATAAAATAAAAAATTAATTAAATTCCCTCCCAACTAAATAAAGCAAACTGTGAAAAACTTTAGTTAGGGATGAATTTTTAAAATGCTGTGCTTTTTATTATCTTTTTATTTTCAATTTCTCACTTTGCCACTGTAATGAGAAATGCTGTGAGAAACTTGAGCATGACAACCCTGCTTGGGTTTGACTGGCCAAACAATCCTCTGGACTTAAGTGCAAGAGGATTTCATTCCATGCTTTTGTTGAACGGAGAAGGACTTAAGTTTATGATGTGCTGCTGAAACACAGTCTAAATCCTGACAAGTGTCCCTGAAGAAAATTGGAAGTTTAAACCCTTCAACTTTGTTGAGATTTGCAGATCACAAGCACAGCGCACGCAGCATTTTTCTGCCCAAGGCACTGACCTACAGCCCAGTAAAGTTAACGTGACTCTTTCCAGCACCACCAGGTCACATCTTTTTGCACCCTGATCACACCACGGCATTAACTAGGTAACTGAGAACTGAATTCAGTCGTTAAATCCAGAAAAAATCACAGCACACAGAAGTATTTTTTGATGGCAACTTTTCAGTTATGTTCAAATCCAAACAGGAAAGATTGTTCTCTTAAATGTTTCATTTCCCCCCCAGCCTTGTCTTTTTAAAGCATGAGTTAAGAGTAACACGCCACAGGCTCCACACCAAATTTTGGAGTTGGTTACACCCAAGAACAGACATTCATTGTGGTTGTGTTTCCTGACCATAAAGCCTATTCAGCCTTTATACTTTTTCTGAACTTCCCTGTATAATGGTGGGTACCTTCCCAGTGACTGATACCTAAATTGGGATTATATTGCTTGGTTCAAATCTGGTAGCACAGTAAGAACCCTTCTGCAGTACACCAAGTAATTTTGATTTTTAAAATACCATATGATGTTTTTAAATTCTACAAATCTAAATGCCTACATACCTTGTGCATTTTCATTATTTCCCATATTATTATAACTCTGTCTAAACACATTTTGGCTTTTCCTCAGCTCTTTTATCGTTGTTTGGAACCATTTCTTTAGTCTTTCACCGGGCAAAACTCCACTGAGATCAAAAATAACTGTGCCTGTGCACTAGTGAAGAACTTCTAGATTTGGCCAGGAACATCTGACCACAGTTACTGCTAGTTACTGGGGTTGAATTTCCAAACTGCTTTCAGATGCTTGCTTTTTCCCCATTTCATTTAAAAATAAATAAATAAATGAACATGAATCCTCGATTTCATATGGATTTTCTTCTGCTATCTAATCAATTCCCTTTGCTGCTTGGCAATATCATCCTTCCTCCTGACCAACTTGTGCTCTCAGTCAGGAATATTTTCTAAAACCTTTTCACAATGTTTTTTACCCTCTGGTACTTTGTTGATCTGCTCACCGTGCTCCTACCAGTCCCAAACATAAGTGGTTGAAAAGGAAGATGCACGAGTAACGTTGAGGCATGTTTGCACTATGGTGGCTGTACCTCTAACCGCTACTGATGTTTCTTTCTCATGCAAGGTTTGTATATGAACGCCTACAAACATACAAAAAAAAAACAAACCTGCTAGGTCCACTAAAAAGATAATATAGATCATTTCCTACAGCTTTTGATGAAAGGAGGCTCCCAGGTATCATTCAGACCTTTAGGAATCAAATTAATTATTTTGCAGCAGTGCTTCTTACACTCACAACCTCCACACTGCCCCTCTCCACTCTGACAGGTTCCTCAACTTCTCCTCTAAGAAAGCAAAAATCTTGGTGTCCCATTGCTGCATACCCTGACAGTGGCTATGTTAACTAACTCAAGTATCACATTTCACACTAACAGTTCCAGTGTGTAAAGGAGAAAGCATATCTTGGGAATTCCTGCACCTGCGACTTAGGTATTGGGGTTTCTTGGATTCCCAAAGACAGTTCCAGCTTTGAAGAGTTAACATGCAATCCTGTTAAAAATATCACTCAGTTTTTTTCTAACGTATTTGTGCTTGAATCAAAAGTGATCCTTTTTTCTTTTCCCTCCCCTGTGCCATGCAGCATACTGCCACTGCAATATATGCTATTTTCTTCAATTTATGTTCAGTTCTCTACAAACCTGAGAGCTGTGCTCTGGCTCTGTTCATTGACGTAAATATTGACCTGGGATTTAGGAGAAAGCTTGTGAGTAGGGATGTCTGTCATCTATTCTCTTCAGCAACGTGCCTGAGACTGCAGGAGGTGGGTATGCTGAAAGGGCAGGGTCGCAGTGGCACGACCCACTTTTTTGTAGCCTCAGAACACAACCACACTTACACACCAAGTAAATGACACATAAATGGTACCTATTTGAGTGTCTGAGTTGGAAACTGAGCCTCAAAAGTAGCACAAAAAATGGGGAGTTTACCCATATTTTTAGGAGGGGCCACTATCACCCTCTCCAGGACTGAACTCTGCTATCAGTGGGACCTGAAGATCTTATCCTCAGTCACAGATATGCATCTTTACACCATTCCAGCAATACAAGGGGCCCCAGAAAAGGGCACTGATAGCATGCACATCTAAATGAGAACTGGGCCCAAAGCTATAACTCCCACTGACTGCACTAAGAGCAGGTTTCGAGTCCCCGGTGCCGCATCGCTGCTGTCAGGCTTCGCATTCTCCCAACCTTTAGCTGTCAGATGTTCTGACAGATATCCCAAGCAGCAGGCTCACTGAACACATCAGCTATCAACACAGATACAATGCAGTAGGAGCAACCAGTTTCTGTATCAACTTCCATTTTGATACACAGCTGCAGGGATAAGCCATTGGAGATTTTCAGAGAAGCTGATCATACTCGTTCAGTTCCAGAAGCTACAGAGTGAACTCATACAGATAATTATCTCATCTTCAAAAGGATGAACCTGTCAACATACAAAATCACTTCTGTCCTGAAATTGTCATGTCTGTAGGGTATAAGGAAAGCATTTTATTTATTTCTTTAGCATCCACCTGTTTGGTGGGCTGTGTGTACTTCTGCTTCCTATAAACAATACTCCTTCAAATTTGGAGCTCAATAAAATGAGCACCCTGTTTCTTCTATCCACGCATTTGCAAATGTCCAAGGGAAAGCCCTATCCACAAATACATCTATTTTAGTTAACTGTTAACTGTCCATGTACGCAAGGCTTTTAGCTCAGCACTCTGCATAAACTGTAACTATTCTGAAAATAAAATGACATTCAGAAGTAATTACGGTTTTGGGGTGCCTTCACTTCCAGTTGTCAGTGTTGTTTGAGTATTGCTTTCCTTCAGTGATGTCCCGTAAAGCTCAGGACAGCTAAGAGCAGAACCAGCCTCTGTCAGCAATTAACATTTCTAAATCTTTGAACCTCTATGGATCCTTTTTTTTCTGTAGGCAGGAGCAATACAGTTTAAAATGTTAAGAGACTGAAGTGGTTTCTTATAATAGGCTTAAATCACAAGGGACGGAGCAGCACAGATTTTGGTCAGCTGGTTGTAAGACCATACCTTCAGTCTGCCTGGTAAAAATGATCAGAAATATTTCAAAAATGTCTTCACAGGTAGTAATGCATGGTTTTGTAAGTGTGCGGCCAGATCTGCTACCATGTATGTGAGTTACATTATAGCCACAGTATACTAACTGCTTTCCAAATACTTGAGGAAAATTCGTCTCTCCTCCCACTGACGTCTGTACAGAGTGAGACAATAGAAGAGTAGAAATGCTGTGCTGGCTTGAGAACTGTGTTCAAGTCTTCGCTGTGCTCACCTCACTGTGAATCTGATCACACCCAGGAGCACACACAAGGGCACATTTTTCCTGTAGTAAAACTAACCTTTAGAGACAACTGTATTTTTGCAAGGGAAGGCTAGAATGATATTGGTTTTTTACCACCCCAGAACGCAAACAAACGCTGAACTCTGCTATGAAAGCTGCTGCAAAACAGAGCATCTCCTCAGGTCAACCCCAAATAAAACCCACAAAGAATCAGGAAGTGTAAATGTTGATGTTGCTGTGGCAACCCCAAAAGACATTCTCCAGCGCCCCGCTAAAACTTCATCCCTGCTGTGTTCGTGGTTTATGGTGTGGGTTTAGTTTTGTGCGCATGGGGAGGGGAAGCGGGCCTTGAGGATAACCATCAGATGTTCTAACACCACGCACAAACACCACGGCCTGGCAACCAGAAGCATGAGTTGGCCAGCTTCTGCGTGTCTACCTTGAGAAACACGGTGGCAGGAACACGCCATCAGGGAAAAGCAAGTGCAGGCCTTCACACTGTTCCTCCAACAGCCTGTGGTGCCCAAGTCCAGCTTTTAGCCCAGGTTCTCCTTCGTATCTTGGGACTACTTCTGACACAGCACTTGAGTGATGTGCAGTCAAAGAGATGGCAAACTTGAGTTTATAAGCATGTGTAATGAGCACACCTATTCACAAACTCATTTGTTTTTTATATAACACAGGTTTAGCATGCAATTTGCCACTGGTCTATGTTTTTAAACCTATTTCATTATAGTGAAAAAAAATGTGTTTTTATTTACAGTTCATAGCCCTTCCTGAGTGTGGAAGGGATTTTCCTGTATTTTGTCACAGGCAAGTGTCACCTTGTGGATGAGAATCAATACTGGAAATACTCACTGTGACGGAGCTTTTAAAAATAATCTTACTTATGACCAAAGTTAACCAGAAGAATCTTGCAAGTTTAAACTGCATTAGCCACGGACCACTGACCATTCTAATAAATAATTTATCAAAAAAATGTAACTTGAGAAGTCCCAACAATTGCAATTTTTTCCTTCCTCTATGTCCACTGTTGTTTTATTGTTACAGAAGAGGAACATGGCCCATTGCCATATGTCACTACAGCTCTGGTCTAAAGACTTTCATACCCTGTGAAATACAACTGACATTTCAATCCACAGTAACCTATTTGCAAAGTATTCATTTGCTCCTTACTTTATGAGCATCCAATAAAAGACTGCCATTTTATGACCCATTAAAAAAGATGAAAAAATTAAATAAAATTGTGGAAGACATTTGCTGGAAGTAATAAATAATTTACCTCCAATTTTCACGCACTGAAAATTAAACTGGCAACTGCTCAAAAAGTTATTAAAATTATGGTGACTAAAGGTATTTTAGAATCAAGTGCCAGCATTAAAATAGCTAAAATGCTGTACATAGTTGGAAGGAAAAAAAATAGATCTATGTATTTGAAAGGGTATTAAGTAGTATTTAGCCATGCATTCCATTAAAACAACTACTTCCATGAATCGCATGTAGTTTTATTACACAGTTGATGTTGGTATGCCAATATTAAGAGTGCATGTGTGTGTATAAATGCATCTATACATATTTACGTATATGTACATACACAGAAATCAGACACTGGAAAATCAGTACCAGTGGCAAGAGAGGGGTTTGGTGGAATGTCTGCTTCAACTATTGTTTTTTGTACACCCATCACTTTACCCCTATGTAATTTCTCATCCCCTGCACAACATTTTGACAAGACGAAGGGGTGCTAAGGTGACCGTACTTTATTTTGGTCATCCAAAGGATGGAGAAACTGGAACCCACTGTGACCAACCATAGCACATACAGATTTTTAACCCTTCACCACTTTTCAGAGAGGACTAAACATGTCCTCATTTGGCGCAATGTTGTGTTTTAGTTTGAAGGGAAAGCTCCATTGCCAAACAATCCTGACCTCATCTCAGCAGGTGGACTGAATATTTTTGTGCCCGGTGAAGTGGCCTCTATCATGCCGCCATTATTTGCAGGGGATCCAACTAGTACTTAGGCATGCATTCCCACCAACCGAAGCGCAGAAGGTCCTTTCACCTGTCATTGACTGACAAACACTCCAGGACTACAGATCTGACGCTGAGTCTAGGGCCACATCCCTGCAGAGGGAGGATGCAGCGCAAAGCCAGACAGGAAGGTATTTCAAGCCCACGCTTCTGGTTTTGGTCCTCTTCCTAGATCAAAAGCCCCAGCTGCATATGGACACAGTAAGTTCCCTTGGAGCAGGGTTACAAACTTTGCTTGCCAAATGTTTTGTGCATTTCCCCTGTACCAAGGGTCATTATGCTTAGGAAGCATAGGAAACTTTAATCACTGAGAATTTTACCAGAGACAGTTAATAATCTGCAGTTATGATACATGCTCACAATTGTTTTTCTCCCATGAGCCACATAGGCATAAAAAAAGAATACTTTTTTTTTTTCCTGAGACTATCAAGACCTCTACTGTATGCAAATCTTTATAGTATTGTCTTTTTGTGTGTGTGGTTTTTTGGTAAAAATTAGTACAAACTCATGTTTATTCGTGCAGCTTAGCACTGAAATTAAATCAAGCTACAACTGTCTTAGGATCCCCTCTTACCACCCCAGGACTACTTAGCTTTCTCAGCACAGTGCTCAATATACTCTCTACTTGGGTTTGGCTTTCCATGGGATGGAAGTCCAGAGGTACGTAAGTATTTCACTGCTGGGAAGTGCTTGTGAATCTGAAAGAGCTGGAAGCCAGCAATGCATTAGTTGTGATCTCATGGAATCATGGGAACCTGCAGTAACAGGGTATGAAATGTCATTATTATGTTAAATTAGTCTATTAATTCAGTTCAGGATACTATGTCCACTGAATAATATTAAGCACTTAGTTCTGCTCACGCACTCTTTCTTAATGCTCTGGGAACACTGTGTGCCTTATTGAGGAACATGAAGGACTGCATTAGAAATTACTACTGATCTTAACATCAGATCCATATGTCTTAGGAGGCAGTTAGCCTATACAATTCATTGAGGATGTTTCCATCTGTGAATAGTTCCAATTATAATCTAATTGTGTCAAACTAAATGTATTTCTAAAATATTTTCAGAAGTTAATATTTATACCAGACATTAGGCCTAATGTAGCTGTACTTCTGTTTTTCTCCTACCTGACTACCTAAATGCATTTCTCTAGCAGGTTTTTTTTTTTTTTTTGGTGAGTGTGTGTTGGGGAGGTGATTGTACCATGTGAGTAATCAGTGATACATTGGAAGTTGAGCTGCTTACGTTGACAGATAATGTTAATATCAAATCACTGGGGTTAATTAGCCATGAGTAGATCTGTGCTGAAGAAGAATTCTGATCACCTGAGCACAGATGCTCTGAAATAAACACAGGTGACAAAAACCTGATTAATTTAGAGATGGCACCCTACCAATTAGGGAGCACAATGAAGTCACATGAGGGATGCAGGAAAGTTAAAAGGAAGCAAGCATGCCTCACTTCTCCTTTAGTGTTGGCTATTGTTATCTCTATAGCCTTTGTTATCTCTATAGCCTTTGAGAACTACTCAGCTACTGTGCTTAAGGAAGACAACCAGTGTTCCAGAAACTGGCAAGCCAAATAAAGCCTTGTGATTATCCTGCTGGCTGGTGCCTCTTTTTGGAACTGCAGACTGCTGGTTCTCCTTCATCAAGCTCTTCCTAAGGTACAGCTATGCAAGCAGTTACTGAGAGAGAACAGCTCATGGGTTTAGTGTGCCTGTGCTTTTGTATACAGAGAAGTGGTATTACATGGGTTTAGTGTACCTGTGCTTTTGTATACAGAGGACTAGTATTACCTTGAATGTGAAGTATCATTGTCTATTGGCTACCTAATAATTAAGAAGTCTTATTTAAATTTAATTTTAATCACTCCCCTTTCTCCAGATGAAGTGTTATTAAAACAATATATCCTTGTAATAGAGCTTCCAGGCTGGGGCCAAGGCTTCCAGGATAGGTCCTTAAACCCATGCTTGAGCCTGCCTCACCTGTGAGTGGCTAAGTACTCATCAGCCAGCACTTACATTAATGACTCACTTTGTTTTGTGGCTAAACTAATCCCCTACTATGTTACAAAGATTAGGATGATTCTATTTAGTTAACAGTATCACATAAAGAAGGTAAATATGTAATTTAATTTGAGAGAGAACAGATGATGGTCAACAAACACCCTGGAATATTCACCCACCTCTTAAATGACTCTAAAAAATACCTAAGTCAAATCTGCGAATTTGCATCTTATTTACATTCTTTAACACTTGTTTTCTGTACCTACAGGTTTCCAAAATTTTGTCTTTTTCAGATGAGGGGTAGTGTAAGTTATGACTATGCCTTTAAATAGTAATTTGCAGCTATAGCTGCAGAGAAGGACAGTAATTACTACTTTCATCTGGTTCTCAGCTAAGTTTCACACAACTTCTATCAGTACTCTTTAAGGCAAACAAATTGACATTCTGCTCAAATTAATGAACTTAACAAAATTACAAGCTTTCCTGAAGGAAATAGGTAACTTTGAAGAGTTGTCCATGTACTCCGGAAATGCACTGAAATTGACCAAGTGAAGTTCTGTGTGCACCTGATGTGGGGGGAACACCTGGTCTGACTTGTGAAGAGCATCTTTTAAGTATATGCTCAGATGTCTTTTGTAATAAGCTAAGAAATTCTGCATATATTACCTACTTGATATTTTCTTTCCATCTGGTAAAAGGAATGCTGAAAGACAAAGGCTAATTTTAACTTACGATTGTTATCTAGTTACTAAATAAGACAGTGCTGAAAGGTTACTGTGTAGGATGAGCACAGCAGTGGTTCCTGGTTCTCGAATATGTGCACTGTGGGCAGTGTGGCTGATGGATGCAAATTGTGTGTCTGGGAGGTATTAGTGGCTGTGGTGCTTTGTTAGGCCAAGAGTAAACTAATAAGACTTAAAAATGGGTGCTGGGTTAGGTCTAAATATTAGCTCATTACATGCTTGTTTTTTTAATGATTGTGGTGTTAGAGGGAAGTACAATTGTGTAATCTTAACAATAAGTTAATGATACTTTTGTGTGGGAATGTAAATCTGCATATTGTTCACGCCGAGCCCCCACTTGCACACATTTCCAAAGGCATTCATATGCCTCCTTTGAGAGAACTAATGATACTGTATCAGCTCTCATTCAATTTTGATATTTATTTCATATTTGCTTGAAGAATCAGGCCAATGTTTTTGAAAGCACATTTAACTATACCATATGCCTACATAAATCATCCCTATCAAACAAGTTGTAGGATGATGCTCTGGTTCATTCTGTTCTGTTTTCCCTTCCTTCACAATGTGTTTATGTATATTTATCCAATTTGTTCTGTTCTTGCCAAATTGCAGGTTTGAGATCTCAGCTATGCAGGGCAGCTGTGCTATTGTTGATGCCTTACAAAACAAAGGTCACAAACTGAGCCTGTATCACTACAACTAATGACAGCTGCATGCTAACCATGATGGCATAGCCACACAGAATGAGCAGGGTTCATGGACCCTCAGAACTAGGAATAAATCTTACCTTGCCCTTTGGTGAGCAAGAACTTGAGTCTCACTTTTAAGAACTAATTTTTGTGCAAATTAGTCTTTTGCTAAATATACTGCAGTTTAATTTATTAATTCCTCCCCCTGTGTGTGGGGGGGGGGGGGGGGGGCACAACTTTAAAAACCCTACCACCACAAGAAAAAAATCTCAACTCAGCTGTCATTTTTTTTAAGAGGAATGATCCCTCTGCATGTAACTAATAATAGTTTTTCTCCCTTTGGAGATTGATAAGAACTACCAGCTGTTCCAGCCTAGGATGCTATTGATGGCATAAAGGAGTCAGCTACACAAGATGTTTCCCTCAAAAGAAGGTTGTTTCCAAACCTAGCCTGGCAACTCCAAGTAATGAAACACCAGGGCGGGACTGTTTCGAATGCCCTTTGTTTGGTAAGAGATCAATCTGCAAGGCTTGTGAATTCGATGCTATTTGCCCCTTGGGTGGCCTGACACATTATTTCTTCTGCCTTTCAGAACAGAAGCCAAGAGTCCAAAGTTATTTAAAGGGATGTTTCTTAGAGCTACACATAGCTTTCTGAAATACTAAAGAAGAGGGAACGTAATAGATGGAGCGGACTAATGAGATGAGGCACATGTCCATAGATCCAGCTCTGAGACTATACAGCTGGCTTTGAGGCTGTCTGTCTAAAGCTACTTCACCAGTGTGCTGTTAATTATTTAAAAGGGAGCACTGGGGAAACTACCATCACATCTGTCACCCATGCACAGGCAGAACCTTCACTCATTGCAGGACCAGATGTGTTTATTCGAAACAAATACTAACTAGCTACTTAATGGGTTAGAATTATTAGCTGGAAGTTAATTAGGCAAACATACTGAACATCAGTCATCTTACGCAGCATCACTTGAACACACTGCTATACTTCTTTAGAGCCCTCATAGACCACAGAAAAAAGGGGGGAAAGTAGACATCCTATAGCGGAGCTGCAGTAAAAATACAAATTCATGGTATTTGATCACTGTGCATCAAATGCAATGCTTTAGCTAATTGATTTAACTAGGTGGAAAATGCTGCCTCTTAATACTGAAAATGTATTAGCAAGTGGATGTTGTTTAGCACCTACAGGTGTCAGAGCAGAAAAGGAAATTAAGTGTAAAAAGTTTTTCTAAGTACAGTCAAGTCAAACTTGCAAAAGGCTGGCTTCACTGCTTTCGCATGTATTATACATATTCCTGAAGATGCAGGCACTTGCATGGCATTCTGCCTGTGTAACGAGCTTCAAAAGATATCTGGCCCATGTAAATGCTCATTTCCGAAGGGGTAAAAATTTAAAGCAATTTTTAAGATGATGGCTCTCAAGTTTGTGCTCCAAGAAGCAGTGGATGGAGTGAAGACATAACATGCTCTGAGGGGGAGAAATAGTTGGGATCCTTTGTTAGCAGCCTGCCATGACAGCCATTTCAGAGAACACCTTTCAGCTGCTCTCAAATGAGAGCAGCTGTCTAAAAACCAAATGAGGTAATTTAGAGGATGGAGCACCACAATCCATTCATCTCCAGTGTCTGTTTGCTTTTGTGGTTCCATGCTCTTCCTCTTAAATCTGGTGCTGGAATTGATTAAAATGATCCTTTTAAACTGGAAAACAAGGCTCAAAATAGCGATTTCCTACTTTAATGGAAACATCTTTAACTCAAAGCACCTGAAGTAAACATGAAGCAAGTGCTTGTCTTAGAATTGAGAGGTTGTTTCCCATGGAGGCAGAGAAGGAAGGCAAGAGCATCAGTGAGAGCTTGGGCATGAGTTCCTGGGCTTCCAGCTAGCTTCAGTTCTCTCCTATGTAGCTACAGTAAATAATGATCAAGGCCCCTAAAGCACTGAGCAGCAACTTCCTGTAAACTGCAATTAATTTTTAAACAGCCCCCTGTGGTATTTGTTTCACTTTGAACTCTTTTTATGTGAATTTGTCACAAACTCCTAGGAAGAAATGCCCTGGATTTGGAAGTGTACTCCTCCATTTGCGCAGGGCTACAAGCTCTTTCAGAATACAACTTTGGCTTCCCTTAAGGCCCTATTGAGAGAGGTTCTCAAAGCCATGTCCAACTTCAAGCTTGTGGTTAATTCCCATTGTCCTCAGCCCTGCATGTGATTGACAGCAACAAGTAGAGCAGCTCATTCTGCCTTAAATCTGTAGCTCAGAGATGAAAATTATACCACTGAAATTTGGGGCAGCAAGAAAAAAATTTGCCTGCATTCAGACTGTCACAGGCTACCAAAAGGGATAAAAATGGAGCTTGTTTAAGCAGTAGCTCAAATGAAAATAGGCTGAGGGCAGGTAATGTGAACTGTCAAGTACAAATGGGCAGATAGCATTACTGGACATCGTGGCAATTCCTGCAGCGGAAAAGAATTGATTTCTCTGAAAGTGAAACAGGAAAACAAGTCAGTTCTCTTTTCTAGAGAGAAGTTGAAACTTGCAAAGAGGAAGACACAGATGTAGTAGGTACCTAAGCTAGGTCATGAAACCTGTTAGTGAAAAGGCTGAAAGTACTATGGAATGAGATTTTGTTCCCTCATTTTTTATTCTTAAAGGCTAAGGAAAGCATCTGAATTGCGAAGACAGGATCAAAAGTGAAGGAGTGATAAACCAAAAAAGATTAAAATCTAAAGACCTGAGAAATACCAGTGTAGAAACCACAACGTGCTGCTCCTGCTGAGCTGCCATCCCACTGACAAGGGAGTGCAGAATGAGCCAAGCAGCTGTTCTTCAACAGGAGGAACAAAGGCTGGAATGACACAGGCTCCTCCTGTGAGAAGTGTGGTTAACAGCCAGCTGAAAGCATGTTTCAAGGTGGTATTTGCAGCTCAGAAACATAAATCCATGTCCTCAGTCCTAGAGATCCCTTCCCCTTGTGTTTTTGTTCTAGGACAAAATTTGTTTTCTTACAGTTGTGAGTCTGAGCTATATGATTCTCCAATTAACTTCAGACTCTCATAAGACTTGCTCAATTAAGTTCTATTTTCCCCCTGTGACTCCTTACTGCAAGTCTGGATAGGAAGTACATTTAAAGTTACTGCAAAACTTGTCAACTTGTGCTTTTTTCCAGGAGCTTTTACTACTAGCAATATGTAAAAAACAAACTGATGATCTTTAACAGATTCTCTCATGCACACCTGTATGCTTTGCTTGAAGTGAACTGCACGTCGGAGACTGAACTTCAGTCAGATAATTTGAATCTGGAAGCAGTGGAGAACTGTGGGACACAAGCATGGTATTTTCTTATTCCTACCACAAAAAATAACTCAAGTTCAGTCCTCGCTCCTTAAGCACCATCAGCTGCTCATGTTGGACAGGATGTAGGGAAAGGATATACGCAAACTGAAGCCAACGTGATTTGAACAGAGGGCAAGTAAGGTTGTTCAAGACTAGTAATGCAGGCTGTCCTTCTCTGCATGTGATCTCATCACAAACTCAAGGCAGCTCTCAGCATGGTCTCACTTGCACTCAGGTTTGTTTGTTATTCCTAAAGCTTACAAACCCAAAAGCAAGTGTACTGCCTACTTCAGATTATATGGTCAAATGCTACTTCACTGGAAAGGTGTTAACAAGTCACTCAATTCAGAGATGGAGGGAGGTGGTGTGATAGTTAAATAAAAGCAATGATCCTGCTTGACCCAATGTCCACTCTTCTGCTGGTGTCTTTGAAACAGGTAAACTTTTTGTACATTAGTTCAAACAGATTTAGTATGTCAAGGTACAAGAAGCTTATCTATCTTGTCAGAGGTAAATGCTCACTTTGCTTTTGTCAGCTAATCTTAAAGCAAATACTTTGTATGAATTCAAGTGCAAGGATGCATGAAGCTGGTTAGCAACAATGCATGTGCATTTTGAAAAACTCTTCTGAACTTCTCCAAACTATTTTAGGAACAATGATTATTTCTCAGCCTGTTGGTTCATTTTGAAGATGTTTCTTCCTAGCAGAGACCAAGCCTACATTTTGCATTGTTTGTGACTATCTGTATGAAAATATTAAACTGGATTTTAGCAGTAAGAGCCAGCTAATCCAAAAATCTCATAATGTAATATGCCAACAAGAAACCAGTTTAAAGAAAAAATTGAGGTAGTTAACAGGTAGATGTGTAAATTATAGTACAAAATATTTCACTGAAACGTGTTGTGGTAGTTTAAATACTTGTATTGTTTGCACCAAGAAAGAAGGATGTGTAAATCTTTAGGAATTAGAATTATCTTGTCCAGATAGTCTTTGCACTGAAGCCAGAGGAGGCTTTACAAGTGGTTGAGAGGAATAGAAGCTGTCAGTTACTGGAGTTAAGTCTACAGATGTATTTTCAGAGTGTGAACTCCAAGAACTTAGAGCAAAAGGACTAGAACAAAAGCCGTGGTAGTGTAGGAATGTATTTTTCTCAAGCTTTTTGTGTACTGTTGCTGCAGAGAAATAAGGACTCTTTACTTTCTGAAGTACAATGACTACAGAAACCTCTCAAGTAATTTTTATAGAAGAAATGCTCTGATCTAGTTTGATTCCCTTGAAGCTGTGGCAGGACAGCAAAGTCCAGCCTTAGCTATAAAAAGGAACTCATTTTCTCAATTGTTCTGCAAGATCCTCAAAATATAGTGCTCTTCAGTTGTCAGCGCAGGAAAATGGATCCTTTTTGCACACTGGTTTGGTTCTAATATTACAGTTGCCCTCACAGTATCTAAGATATTTCTCACTATATGAAGCAAAGCAATTAACCTTCCTTGGGTTTTTGTCATCCCATAGTGTACAAGAGATTTCTCCATTCTGTACTGTTTTAACATTTCAATTTTGTATAATGTATAACTTGCTCATGTAGAACTCACAAGTAATTATTGTCTGCCAACTAGTCAAGAGTCTTGTAGAAGAGATGACTTTGTAAGAGAACAATGTAATTTTGCACCCCGGAAGTGGCATGTCAAGAAGGTATTTTAAGTAGCACAAGCAGCACAGTCATGTTGTAACATAATGTAAAGTTACCACATCAATCTCCTGCATGGTACTATGAAAACGGTTTGAAAAGAAAGCTTAGTTATTAATCTACAGATGGTATTTTGGAGGCTCCTAACTAAACACAGCCAGCAGCTGGAAACCAAGTATAAAGAAAACAAGTATAAATACACAATGGCACCAGTCCAGGGACCTTACCTATTCCACATAGGCTTTTATTGTTCTGCATTTGAAAACTGCGAATCAATCACTCTCGAAGTGTCTCAAATGACAAAAATATAATTAAACCCATTATGTGAGTCTTTCCTGTTTACACAGAAAGAAAGCTGCAGGTTTAAGAATCACAAAGCTAACTTTGCTTGTGTTCTATTTAACTCCGCTAAAAAGAGCACTAGAAAATGAGCAGACCGGTTGTTGCTACATTAGCAACTAATATTAGCTCCACTACATGAGGAATTACTGGGAGTTATCCAGCAATAGTCTGAGCTGTGCCAATGGAAAGTCAAGAGTTCAAGTATGTACATATCTTTCATAGCTGTCACTCTTCTGCACAGTAAATTGTTTCTCTCCGGGCCAAAGCTGTAACTACTTCAAAATAGGATTGTGGAACTGTTTTACATAGCAAGTTTTAAAAAATGGTTTTCTGTGAAGCTGCACAACTTCATGTGTGGTGTTCATGTGTTCTTATAAACAGTGCTGAGAACAAACATGCTGTAAACAGGTGCTTCATCTAGACTTTACTTACTGAAATGGACAACCCATAATGTAACATGTCACAGAACAAGGAAAAGGCAGCATGTTCAAGTAACTTCTATGGTGCTTTAATCTATACAGATAAATATGCCATGCATTTCACATTCATTTGGCAGGACAGGCTGTTTACAGGCTCTCAGACTGTGCTATGCTTTCATTTTATGAAATGGTTTCACTTAAAGCTTCAGGTTTTGGGGTGTTTAGTATTTGGGGCCTAATCTGCTGTTCTAAGGTAGTGTAACTCCCATGAAACACTTAGCACGGAGAGGAGGAGTTCTTAACATGACTGATTTATATCTTCCTCATGATAAAATTAGGTCTCACAGCTGCACATGGTGCTGATTTGTTTCAGCTAAGACAGCAGTTTGCTACAGCTGTTTGTTGTACAACAGTCACACGACAGCTTGCAGTCCAGCTCCATCAAAACCAGTGTAACTGCACAGTGTAATGTAATAGCAAATTGTGCTGCAGGAGTTTGTTAGTGCTAAGGTTGAGATCAACATTTTGCATAGCTGTGTTAAAGGCAACTTCAGTAGCAGGAAAACATAATGGAATGAAAAACTCATCCCCCTCCTCTGCTCTCCCATGTAACTTCCCTCCATGCTGATTTCCTGCATTGCTCTAAAACAGTGCTCACTCCCCAGAGATGAGCTTTGGCTGCTGCATGGAGACTACAGTGCAGCTCCTCCACAGTGCTTCACCCTTTCTTCCACTGGGGTTATTCCCTGAAGCTTTTCCTTCTGCTGCTTCCCAACTTTTCTCCTCCCAGTTGCCATTTAATGCACAAAACAGATGTGCATTTGGGGTTTTGCTATCAGTCTTGCAGCAACTGAGGTTGTTGATTGCTTAATTCAGAAAGTGAATTACTCAAAATCTAAGCAATATGCTTAGTTCTTAAACAGCTAAGAGCTCTCACAAAAATTGACAATGCAAAGCTGTAGCAAAACTTTAAAATATTAAAACCTTATCCCAAATAATTACTTGAAGACCTACTTGCAAAACTGAGAAAGTAAACAGCCTTCTCCCTCCCACAGGGCCAAGATCTGACATGCAGTTTTTTCACTTGTGATTAGCTTAGAGAATTTTTTATTTCATGCTGCTATCTCATAAATCTGAACAATGAAGCTGAAGTGGTTCTAAAAGCCTTGGGCATGTCTGAATTTGAGAGGAGGAGGGAAGAATTAGCTCTCCAAGGGACAGAAGTAATCTACAGCCATGGCCAGTGACACTTAGAATAAGGCTGGAACTGCGGTTTAGCCATGGTGCTGTTATGAGATTGCTGCCGTTGTTAAATTAGTGCCTCGTTTTATCATTACATGTTGAGCAGTGGTACACATCTTGACACACAACTTTAATAATAGCTTGTAAGTGTCAGTGATAATGTAATCTGTTTAACAATGAAAGCGTATTATGCCCTGATAAAGCAGCTAATCTGCATAAAACTTACGACAAGCCAGACCTTTTCAGTGTTGAATAAACTGGCTGAATATTCATTTTTAAGGCACTGTCCAAATTGCTTTGGTCACAGATGACTGTTTAAAGCCCATTCTAAAGCTGGAAAATACACCAGGGAAATAACACAAGAATGAAAAAAATACACAAAAACAGTCCCCCATAAAAAGACTGCCTCTAGCTAAAAGCCCACATGATTAACATCAGCAATAATGGGTCCAATGCTAGCAAAACACAGGATGACATTTGTTTCAAGTACTTACTGGCCACTTCTGTATAGGATTGGTGCAGGGCACAGCAAAAACTCTGATTCCACCTTTTTGGGTTTTTCATCTGCAAAACAAATCACATGAGATGAATATACTGTACTGTTTAATTGAGACGGTGATATGTAACGGTGCTGTGAAGTCCAAACTAGTACCCAGCATACTGTAAAATGGGATGGGTTGTCTGGAACTTGCAAGCAAGCCCAAGTTAGGAAGAAAGCTGCTTTTTTTAAAACTCATACTTTGTGAAGGGCATATACAAACCCAGAGTTAACTTTCAATCTGAGCCCATGTCATATTGCTTACTTAATGTATGTCAGATCATGTTCTTGCAGAGAAATGTTTGCTTAGAATCAAGGCCTTTTTTTTGTTTGAGGAGAACATCATTTAGGCTTTCCTTATATTTGAAAGGTGTGTGTTGGTTTCTAAGTGAGCTCAACACAGGATTTGAGTTAATGACTGTTCTATCAGTTGAGACTGGAGTGTTTTTCTCAAGTGTTTCTCATGCTTTTTGGTGTCTCAGTGCTTGCAAAGGTCATAGACGTTTATTTGTAGAGCAGCGTGTCCAGCAGAACACTCCTTTTCTGTAGGTGTGAAAAGCAGAGGAGAGAAATAAAGTTCCACCCTGCAACTGGGTAGCAGAAGACAGCAGTAAGCTTGGAGGGCATCCAGAAAGTGACCAAGGGGTCAAACAAGAAAAACCCTGTACACAGTGGATACTGTATTTGCTGAAGGGAGCTCTTTTATATCATTTCTTTCGTAAACTGGGAAAAAGTCTGTTCATGTCCACATGCCGTCCTCCCAGCTTCCCCACAGAAGTGTTAATTTCTGTACTGGAGCTGCTCCTGCAAGCACGGATCTGCTCCTGCAAGCACGGACTAGTTCCTGATTTGGCAGGGAGGGGAGATGAATGATCTGTGAGATAAACTTGGAGATGACTCGGTCCTGCACTCAGGGAGAAGGCAGACATGCAAGTACTTCAGGGGCAGCTGAAGGAGGAGCTGTTAGCATAAATGAGCTTTTCTCATGTGCTATAATCTGCACTGACTGCTTGGCCTAGATTTGAGGCTAGTTGTGAGGTGGGGAAGAGGGATTAGCACATTGCCATATGTTTTTGTCTTAATGGTATGTTTCATAGATTATTTTTCTATTCCACAGCTACATTTGGCAGGTTTCCTTTCCAGCATTTGGTAATGGTTCTTTATAAATGCAGAAAGAGAAACATGCCAAATGTATCTTTCAAAACCTGAAGAACAGACAAAAACGTTGGCTCTGAGGCTGGTCTCAAAGAGGAGCCCAGGCTATCAGTAAGGGGAACTGTCACAGTGTCCTCTGTTACAGGCTCACGGTGAGGGCTCTGCTGAGAGCACACCGGTTTTTCTGTACAGGAGAACACAACATTGGAACAATTTTCCTTTTCTTGGAAGCACCTTCTTCCCTGCACTAGAGCTCAGAGCCCTTCCAACCCTTCTCATTTAGTCCCTCTCGAGAGGAAACTGCTTGCAGCCCAGCACAGAGCTGCAGAGACAGCTTGTATATCAGAGGAAGGATGGCATCAAACTTCCCTATTACCTCCCTGTACTGTTCGGTAAACATTTGCTGTTGTCCATTGCTGAAGACAAGAAGCTTGGTGGGTTGCAGTAGGCCTTTGGCAAGACCCCATGCAGCAGATTGTGTTTTTATGCTGCAACATATAATAATACATCACTATGCCATTCCCTTCCCTTTGTGTGCTTTAGCGCACCCTTTACTAAAGCCAAGAAAAGGAAAAGCAGCCCAGAGATCTACTTGGAAATTCTCACATCAGATGCTAGCAAGTATTTGGGGGCTTCATCCTGTCCAAGTGTAGCTATTTCTACCATCTCAAAGCAGACACATGCTCTGTACAGCTTTAAATGACTACATGATCAGGGAATCAGAGACACCAAAGTCAGAAAACACTCTTAAAGGTCATTTAAAGAAGGCAATGCGGTTCATGCATTTTTCAGTGACACTTATCTAAGCTTTTAAAAGGCTTTCTAGGTAACCTACTCCAGACCTGAGAAATGTTTACAGAGAGAATTGTCCTAATAACTAAGCTAGAGCTGCTGCAGAATTTTAGGCCTGTTGCCTCTTGGTCTCTTCTCAGTGGATTTGGAAAGCCAAGATTACTATTTACTATTACGAAAAATAGTCAACTTTGACCATGCCTCCTTTCTGTTAAATGTAAGAAATGCACTTTTTCAGTCCTTCCTTAGTGTACATGTTCTCTTGACTTATGCCCATCTGTGCCAGCTTCTGCTGAATGCTCCACGGTGCATTCACAGCCCACTCTGAATGTGCAGCAGATCAAAATCCAGGTAGCTAGAGGCTGGTTTTGGCACCACAGGCCCTGATTTGAGTAGCACTACAACCTAGCAATCATTAAGTACTGTAAGCCTGTTTGCTGTATGCTGGTAGCAATGCTACTTATTAATTCCATAACTGTTGTTACAGTAGCAGCAACCACTAGCAGGACAGGGGAGGCTTACATTTGTGATACTTATGAAAAATAACTGCATCCTTCTCTCTTGCGTCCTGTAGGTCCCTATCTTCAGCCATACCTTATGGGACTCCTGAAGATCTTGAACACACAAATACCACTATGAACTTAACCATATGGATGTGAGTCTCAAAACACTCATGTGAAGAAGGTATGTGCTATTATTTTCATTGCCCAGATGGATGGACTGAGGTTGACTGAGGGGAACTGCTTATAGTAAACAAGTCAGAAGCAAACTAGGAATAGAACTGTGGAACTTCTGACTTGCAAACCAGACACCTAAATGTAAATTTAAGTCGTCACTATCTTAGTCATGTTACTGATATCTCCCCTGTTGACTCTAACTAGTGTGAAATCAACTTTCTTCACCTAGAACTAGGCCTGTTTACCCACTTCTCCAAGTAAGAAAGGTACACCAGGATAATAAATACAACTATAGTAATTCAGTCACGTTTCAAATTCTAGTTCTATAAAGCTAATCCATAAAGCAAGTGTAAATAAATAAGCTATAGCTTAATATGGGGAACACAGGTGATGATTTCAATTGAAACAGAAGGGAAATTGAAACAAAAATATTTACACAAGCTGCCTTTATCCAGAACCATGCTATTCTCTTATTCTTTCAAACTGCTTTAGAAAATCTTTAACGGGCGAGAGAAATTGGAAGAAAGTATACTGGAAACACAGGTTGAATAGGATAGGAATTCAAGACAAGCTAATACAAAAATCAGACATTAGGTGGGGGGAAAAAAGTTTTTTTTCTACAGGTCCATTTTTTGTCATTTTTCCAGTCTGGCTTGCTTCTAAGGCACACTGCTCAGAGCAAGAATTGGATGTAATTCTACTAGCTGTCCCGTTTCTGGATATCAAAAATGGCAAAGGTTACTGTTAATGGTATTTTTTTCCATCATCATCTCCCTTTTGCTAGTTCAGGGAACAGAGCAGCAGACTAGGACTAATCCAAATCGTGGCCTGACATTTCCTCTGCCCTGTTGTAAGTTAATGCACTGAGCAACAGAGAACCAATTCCTGAAAATTTTGCCTAAGATGATATTGTCCATCGAGATTCTTAATAAGATAAGCAAATAGTTTGTGTTATGTTTTTGGAGTTCCTCTGACTTCTGAAGCCCTCTGCTCAGAAGAATTTCACAAAAGACAATATTTTGACAGAGGAAGAACTAAGGATTACAACATCTGACCAAGGGTGAATGCTAATTAAAACAACTCTGATGATTAGGAATCACTTCTCTGGGAAACACAAAGCTACAGGCAAAGTGCCTGTAGAAGACACCATGTTCGCTTTGAAAAGGAATTCCTTTCTGCATGTCAGGAAGTTTCTATCCAGATAGGGATCTGGCTGCACTGAGCATCATTGCTGGAGAAGAATGCTGCTAAAGAAAGCTAAATAAATGAACTATTTCAAAATGCATGGATGGTGTTATTTCATGTGGTCAAACACTGGTCACAGTTTACAGTTAATGGTCATTGGTGGCAAGTTCAAACCACAGTGTGAGATGTGAACCAACTTGCATTCTCTTACTAATCCTCTGAGCTTTCCTGTTTTTCTTTCATCCATACCTTTCTCTTAAGACTTGAATTAACTGAGGCAATGATGGGGAGAGGGAAATCACTTATGAAGAAATATGAAGGCAGATGATCCCAAACTCAGTACTTACGGATGGTAGTTCCATTCACTTGGTAGGTGCAAGTAATGCCATCGGTTCTTCCACCAAGGGTTAAGCCACTTCCTCTAAGAACAACTTGGAACTCCTCTGGAGAGGAAAAATAAACAATCACCTGTCTTCAGTGTGCTGCAATAAGGACTAAATTTAGAAGGGGAGAATTTCAATACAGCTAGCAATAAATGAAGCTCAGCACAGCAATGGTTCAAACCCAGAACACATTCTTTGACTCCTAGTACCTCGCTCTTCTGTTAAGTCATTACAGGAAAAATAAAAAGAACTGTTCCTGAATCAGTATCAACTGAATTTGATTCTGACTAGCAACAGGACCTGTGTAAGTGAATTTCCTGCATCTCAGTTGCACATGAGGAAAGCTTCCCATTGAGTATTTGGATAAATAAGGAGTCTGGGCATCTCATAGGAAGACTCTCCAGATTCTGAGCAGGTCCACTTAAAATGTTCTCTTCTGTCTCTCCTTCTCGAAACTAGTTCTCCAGAAGTTGTGTAAGGGCCATACTATTTGTGTGTTTTGCAGAGGAGGAGGGAAAAGAGTTTGTTTACTAAGGCCACTGATTTCATTGAGATGATTTATGTTTTTAAAAGACATCAAAATACAGAGATGTTGCAACCACCTTATTTTGTTTGGTTTCAAAGTATGCGTGAAATGTGAAATTAGAAAGAAGACAAGCCCTTACAATTTAGTGTAAGTCTTCTATGTAAATGTAACCTCATGCTGTACCAAAACAGTCAAATGCTTTACTGATCATACTCTACAGATTCAGGGCGCTAGAAATATTCTTGTGTTTATTTGGACTTAAATTATCAGGATTCCCAGAACTTGACTCAGTGACCATAGGTAAGAATTTGAGTGTCACAAAATGTATCATTGCTTTGAATACAAGGGTAAGTGCAGAGCATGACTAATGGCAAAGCGGGAGATTAAGTGTCTCAAAGTTTATGTACAAACTAAATTGTAAGAGCAGGCCTTGGAAGACAGCTCCTGAGGAGAAAAATGATCCAGTAGAGAAGAATCTGATTTACTTTGAATTCCCTGAGGAATTTTTAGGTAGAGTTGCTTGTTTCCTAGATGACCTGTGGGGTTTTCCTTTGAATAAAATACGGATATCAGTCCTATAGTAATTTTACAATGATAAAAACTTACCTCCCACACAGACACTGGATGGTTCCAAATATAAAACCTCAGTGCATGATTGCTTCAGTACCTGTCGCAAATAAGGAAACAGAAATGGGTTTCAGAATGCTGTTTCAGTGAGGAATATATCAAAACAAATGCCTCTACCTAGAAGATGCACATGCACAGCTACAGATTGGATTTGCATGTGCCTGACTTTGTAGGACATTATCGTGAACCATGTAAAACTTCTGCACGTTGGCACAGTCAAATCTACGAAGAGTTCATAAGACTTGGATTAGTATGTTAAACCTGGGATACTCTTCAAAACAATTTCTGGCCTTGAAATTTCTGTCCAGTTCCCTGACTTAATTTTCCATGGAACTCAATCCTGAGGTTTAAGCCAAAAGTTAGTCACAAGGAGCCTGATCCAAAATCCAGCCCAGGCAAAAGTCTTCCAATAACCTGTAGGTCGAGCCAAGTGCACGTTATTCCAACTGCTGGCATCTTGCCCTATGTAAAGCAGAGCAAGAACGCATGGCTTTCTTGAACTGCATTCTGTGGTATGAGGATTTTTATTTTACTGCTGTATCAGCCAGCCTGCTTTGCTTCTCCAGCCAGTCATGGAATATTCTTCCAGAGGGATTGGACTAAAATGATATTGCTACAGCTAACTTGAGAGATAAAGAGGATGGAATGTAAGGAAAAGGAAGAACTAGACAAATTAGAATGACTTGTACTAAAAAAGGTGGTCATGGACACTAGGCTTAGTTTCAGCCAAGTCTGCCCCTCTGTAAGCAAGTAATAGGAAATTTCTGTTAACTTGGGGGAAGAAGTCACCTGAAACTTGTAGGATTTAAAAAAGAAAATGCATAGCTTTGTCTTTTTCTGCCCTCACATAATAATGTGATTTTACCCAATGGTTATGAATTATTTAACTTTCCTGTTGTATTTAAATAGTTCGTAGTATGTTATTTTTAGCAGGCATTCTTGTGTAATACTATATGAAATCAAATCATGTGCATAGCATACTATCCTGTTACCGTCCCTTCTGTACTTCCATTTGCCAAAACTACCTGTTCTGGAGCTGGCCTGTCAGTAAATGTACCTGTTTTACACTCAGCTCCTTTGTCCCTTTAAATGCCACCTTTTTCACTCTCCCCTTGGCTGGTGCTTTTTGTTGCTACATACCCAGACCCAGTAGAAACAATAACATATTTGTCACTGCACATAGTCAAAAAGCATGCAGGGTTCCAAGGGAAAAAAAACCTGCCTGTCTCATTTAACACTTTCCATATCACCTGTCTCCCCATAAACTGTTGTGCATGAATTATTTTTGTAGTGCTTTCAATGCCCATTTATAAACACAAAGCTGTATCTAAAAATTTAAAAAGAGACCTTGCAGGCACATACATTTGGATGAGACACAGCAACAGAGATCTTTGGAAAGAATGTAGCTTGAAGTTCACTGTAAATCAAGCAGTTTATATTAGCTGAAGATCTCATTCTCTTGCTTCCAAAAAAGGACTTAGCTTTTTGATTGCTATTTCAGTGGAGGGAGAACTGTTCCTTAGTTTATTTTTGGAGAAAAATAATGAAGCAACTTGTGCAAAATAAAGAAGGAATAAAGCATTTTATTCCTTTATTGTAAAAACATGTTCTGTTATTTCTCTGAAGACTGAGTCCCATGAATAGTCGCATTTAAATCAATGAGACTATGGACTTGTTTCAGTATGAATGATTTAGCCCTTGATCTAGCTTGGCAATATGAAGGCCCATAGAATTCACTGGGATTCTTTCACATCAGAGTAGGTCCAGATCCCCAGGAAGAAACTTAGGAGTTCCTATATTGTCCCCCTTTGCTCACTGGTGAATAAGGGCTGCATTATGAATTGCAGTGTAAGGAGGACCTGGAACAATGACAGATGCTTGAGTCATCTGTCTTTCTGTGGAAAGTAGTATTGTAGCCCCACCATGTTTGATAGCAATTTTCTAATGCCATTTCCAGATGCAATACAAAGCAGGGAAATAACCTATTTGGACATGCTTAACTCCCTTTGCATTTAGAATAAACAGTGTGGGGGGGGAGGGGAGGATGGGACCTGCAACTGATACATACAGTATGGCTTTGAATTAATTATCAAATTTCATGAACAAAAGGGAATTGTAATAGTTCAGGATATACTCTTCCCACACGGTACCATGCAATTAATGTTTCTACAGATAGATGTGCCATTTGTGACAAAGCAGGAAATCAGTTGTTCAATACTGTTCTTAGAAATAAACAGACACTGCTTTTCATCATTTAAACTGTTGTCATTCTCCACATAGCTTGAGAAAGCTGTGCTCCCCCAACCACCCTCAATTTCTTGGCAAGGGTATTGACCTAATGCTGTCATTTGCATGCAAACCACACTTATGCTAGGAAAGCTCTGAAGATACTTTAGTTTGTTTTTCTGAGGTACTCCAAATAGTTCGCTACCCTTTGAAGCACTACTTCTCTTGATAGTCCATACTTATTAAAGATATATATTGCTATAGAAATCTGCTTTGTTATCCCTGAGAATCTCTCCCAACAATCAAGCAACCTTAAGAAGCAAATATCAAATGTACAGAGTTGAATCAGGTGGCACCAACCTACAAGTATACAGATAGCTCTTCACTCAGCCTTTACTTTCTGGGTTCTTCCAAACACTCCCTCAAAGCAAAACTTTACCAAAAAAGATCCAATCTTATTAATTTTAACAAGCATAATGATTTTGAAAGGCTTTGCTCAAAAAAGTAAGGTAACTAACATTTAGCTGTCACAATGGAGAACCTGAAAATATTTCCAAAAATGGCAATCGAAATTTGTTCTTAATCATCTTAAAAGGATGTATGGAATCTTGAGGCTTTTTCACTCTTCTTTCTCTGGCTCACACTTTTCTATCTGTTTTAATATTCATTTCTCACTCTTTCCATGCAAGGTGTTTCTTTCAAGCTACCACAATGCACTCCAATAAAGAAGTTTGTCTTTAGGATGAAGGATGTGAAAGCATTGTATGCATTTTGTCTCAGATCCATGTTCCATTTCTAAATGTGCTTTTGTACCGGTGGTTTGGGACTGTTGCTGTTTCACCCTTTTGAGTAGCCTTCTGGAATAATCTTTCAAGAGCTTATGAAGGGTACTGAAAAGAGATGAGGACTGTCAAACCTCCCCTGTTCTAGACATGGGTGCCTGACCAGGCACTTCAAAGAAGAAGCACTGGGCTTATGCACAGAGGTGTGGGAGTTAGCACCCACAGCTGAACTGTAGTATTCTTGCCACTTGTGCAGCCAAAGAGGAGGATGAGGTCAGTCTTGACAGTAACAGCTTTTAGTGGAGCTTTCTCCTTTGTGCATGTAATGGAAGCACATTCAAACAATGGCAACACACAAACCAAAGCATCTATATAATTTCACAGCCCCCCCTTACATATTAAATGTCAAAACTATCTTTAAACCATCTTGCTGTGGAAACCTGAACTGCAAAGTCAGCAAGATTGAAATGAACTCTTCAAAAGTCTGTACTATGCTCCCTCTTCTCTGGTTCAGGACAATCAGAGGAAATGATTTGGCATTGCGAAGTCATTATTTAAAAATTTACTGCCCCCAGGAAAAGCTGAAATAATCACTATATAAGGCCATCCTTGAATAGGATACTTGAGCACCCTGCTGAAGTACAATAAATTCAAATATGACTGTAAACTGCCTTAGTTTAGCAGCAGGCAGAGGAGAGATTCAAAGTTGATGTCATTCATTTCATTTCCAGAGCGCCACATCAAATACAGGGCTTTGTTCTCCAAAGCTTACAAAAGCTTTCCTTCTAGACACCTCCCTGAGTGCTAGCTGTCCCAGAAACAAATATTTCCCCACAAAACAAAGTGCAGAATAGAGTTCAAACCTGTTTGCCTGTGTCCTGCCTCCTTACAGCTTCAGAAAGGAATAACTGGAGGAACTACAGAGGGGTTCTTGCAAGTCTGAGGCAGAACCATGCTATGCAGAATTGGTTACAGCTAGGAATACCCAGGGGCTCATCAAAACGGAGAGGACTGTATCAAAATCACAGCTGTAGGCTTGTCATTTTAATGCTCGTTAGGAACCATGTGTGGCTGCTGGAAAAAGAAGGCAATGGTGCTGCTCTTTAGGGTGGTCACTCTCCTGTACTTAAGGAAAATGAGACATGAAATTCAGGCCACAGATGTCCCGTTGTTCAACAACAACAAAAAACAGACCGTTGAGAAAACCTCATTCTGTAGCTCCTCCACACGCAGTGTTTGTTGTATAACTGCCATGTTGCAGCAGCTAAGCATCTGACTAAAAGTAAAAGTTAAGCTGTGCTTTCTACAAACAGTTATTACAAAAGCTACCTCCACAGCAAGCAGCATGAATGCAGCTTATGCTCAGTGCATCAAACACCACCCCACACAGCTTCTGAGGGTTAGCTGAAGGCAAAAGAGCCTCAGAGGCTTTTAGTGAGATCACATCTTATGGCCATTAAGTGAATGGATCCTGTACAGGTTCCATAGCATTTCTCAGTAATGCAAGTTAATCATTTCAGAATGCTTCCAAGAGCTGAAGTTATCCAAATAAAGGCTTGTGAACTATCCACTGGGCACTCAAAAGCAAATTCATCCTTGATGTAAACTCATGAATGTACACTGGGATTCAATTTGGTTAAAAAAAAAAAAAAAAGCTTCCTCTTCTGAAAGGGTCACTTGTAGATCGGCTGCTGGTCTGCTCGGTTCTGAGCAGTAGCTATCACATTCCTAAACTGCACATGGAACTGTAAGTACATGGATGTTCATTTGAATACGGTAGGATGTGATCCTGCCTAAAAGAGAAGTCCATGGCTGGATCAAGGCTTTGATGTCCCACGCAGAACATGAGATTCAGCTTCCTTCCACAACAGTTCTGTACTATCTGGCAGCTGTTAGAGGCTCTGTCCTTTAGAGGATCCTCTACGTACTCCGCTGTTCTTATCACACCCTGTTCACTGGCTCACTTAGCTAATGGCACAGCAATGGTACAACACTGGAAGTGTTTAGCTCCTGAACCAGCTAACTGGCATTTGGGTTTTCATCTGAAGTTCTACGTTGTCTGATTTGTCACCTATCTCCACCCCTTGAGCTATTTTGGAGGTTTACAGCCACAGTTTTGTGTTCAAGGAAAGTTCAGTCTGTTTCCGGTACAAATTAGCATGTATGTAAATGTCTCAAAACAGTTGTAGAAATCCCTGCCATTTTACCAGCTTCTCAAGGTGGGACTGCTTTTCACCTCATCAACTTCCATCTGCACAACCTGTCTGTTAATCAGTACTTAAAAGCCCCATCAATCCACACAGGTGGCCAGGATTTCTGTGTGTTTCCCATTAGAAGACTCCTGAAGGCTGATATAAACTGCACTGCCTCCTTTATAAGTAAGTGGTTTAGCATTTGATTCAATTAGAAATGTTTTACAGAAATGGTGTCAGTTTCTGACCTGCAGGTGTCCGAATTAAAAAGAGAATTGTGTTTTGTTAGAATTATTTAAGCTGCAGAAACAATACAGCTATGCAGATAATTACATTAGCATAGAAAAGGCACGTGTCCTTGCAATAAATTAGAAAAAGACAGCCAAATAACTGGATGAAATAAGTCTCACCACTGCTTATATGCTTTGCAGACTCCACCTCTGTTTATAAATTTTGTCTTGTCACAGGTCTTGACCCTGCTTTATGCAAACATTTATTCCCATAGAAAGTCTGCCTCCTGCATCTTCCACTCTCTCTTTAACTTGTCACACACTGGGACCACGTCTGCTTTGACTCACTTTTCATCCTTCATCCTTGCTGCTGCCTCTAAAAGTTCTGGGAATTTGAACTGTACAGCTCCTGCAGCTCTGTAAGTATTTTGCCTACCATATCCTTGGAACATACTGAGGAACAGAGCCGTACCATGCGGTACAGTGCTACGCGTGGGCTAAAACAATGACTTTCCCTTCCAGCACTTTAATGAATTTCACGTTCCAAGAAATTGTGAAAACAATGCACTAGTAACGAGCCATGAGCAACCCAACTGTACATCGACAATTAACAAAATATGCTAAGTGTCAATTCATTTCACAGCATCATTCGATTTTGCTTAGCCCCAGCATGCAGTTCAAAAGTTTTTGGCAGCAAGCAGCACCATAAATCATAACTCTCATGGCATCTGTTCCTCCCCAGAACTGTAGATGGAGTTCGGGATTTGGGGTAGGTCATCAGCACAGCTGGAGTCTTTATTGAACCACCACACCGATTTTCAAGTCTAGAAACCAGAAAATGATATGTGGATGTGTAAAGTATCTGCTTCCTGGTTCGAAGATGAGTGTAGGCACGAAGTGCTGGAGGAAGAGTTTTTTGACAATTTTGATCACACGTGGCAGATGAATAATTTTGAACAAAGGATTTCCAGAGACAGTTCCATTAACTCTACGTATGGTAGTAAAACAAATGCATCTAACTTGCTTCTCCAGAACCAAGTTCTGAACAGGAAAAATGCTTACCTTTTAAGAACAATCTCATTTGCTATATTTGCATTTGACAAGCCATGAGAAAGATATGCTGACAGTGCAAGATAATCACTTTCACAGTCAGCATGCAAAAATATATTTGCAGCAGTATGAGCTCCTGCTTGTTGCACTCTGAGCCTGCAGCCTGGAGCACTGCCTGTTGATATTCTGCCAGCCAGTCATGTGTACGCTCACTGCAAAATGTGTGCTGCACAATTCAGAAACATGGCAAAAGAGTGCTAAAAAAGCTTTGAATGCTAGTTTACAAGCAAACTCCAAATACTGGCTTTTCTATAGATTTACACCCCTTCACTTTCCTTTCTTTCTGACAGAGAGTTCATCATTTTCTTTAACAATGCTATAAGCACAACATAGTAAGCAAACAAGAACTAATTGTGAGGAAAGCAGATTTAGGTCCACGGCAAACTACAAATAGAACCGAAACAGGAGAAGCCATGTTCACGGTTTGACACAGAGACAACTGTGCCTTTCCTCATACAACGTACCAACTACCTCTCTCAGTTATATATGACTCCTACATCAGGAAGAGCTGCACCTCCTTCACTTCCCCCTTTGACCAAGTTGTAGTGGTACACATATGGTACTAGTCAGCCACCCACAACCCTGTAATTGTTGCTGAAGAACATCGGTAATTATTTTAAATGTACTGAAAGGGAAAGAATAGGCGAGGAAAGAAGATGCTACACACGACAGCTAACTTGCAAACAGCATCTGTGAGGGGCCCTGACAGCAAAATAGCACTTAAAAGTAACTTTAGCATGACTCGGATGGATCTGTGCATGAAGGCAAAGCTTTCTGATCGTCAGCTGCAACACTAAAGTTGTGTTGGCTGTTTGCTGATTAGGGACTGCCCATACCTTTTGTCTCCCACTAATTGCTAATCAGGGAGTGCCATACACCTGTACAGCTAGCTGGTGCTTGGAGAGCAGCTACATAGGTGGTAGGCAGGAACACAGCTGCTGGAGTGCAAAGGTTGTTAAGAGGTAGGTACCAGTTTTTGTAGCAGTGTACATAAAAGAGGTGTAGAAAGACTGGGTTAGAGCTGTGTGAAACTGACTGAGGTTGTGGAACAAAGCGCCTGAGTTAGTTCCTTCTCGGGTAAGTTAATACCTTCTTGAGCTTTGTCCCAGCTTGGAGCTGTAAAAAAAGCTTAGAAGAATTTGTAATGAAAACAGTGTTGTACTATTGTTTGGTTTAGTCATTTCCAGCTAGGTTGGGTGAAGGGCCTGTCTGGCCAGACAGAGTCAAGAAGAACCAATTGTAGTAGAGGTCACAGAAGTGGTTGGTTTAATTTCTAATATGACTTTGCTTTGTTTGTTCTGATTGGTTGCATAAGGACTGGGCTTAACCCATGTTTCCGTGTGTTTTTATTTTTATATGAGTCATTTAAAAGTTCTATTGGAAACTCTTTTTTTTCCTCCTATAACTGAAAACTTTTTTTCCACTATTGCTGAGGCAGTGAAAATAAAGTGAAAGTTAAGCAGGAGGTATTTCAGTGGAGCAGTGGGCTAACTTGCTATTTTTCTTCTAGAGACTGAAGTGCTGACTGTTCATAGAGCAGTCGTTTTCCTACTGAGCTGAGTGTTGCAGTGTGCAGAAGTGAACATGTGAAATCAGGGTGGTAAGAACTTAGGTCTTATACATTTGGGTATTGCTAAAGATTTCTCTCTCTCTCTCTCTCTTACAAGTTGTTGGTTTCTTCAGCTGAGTAAGAGTTTTCCCCCCTTTATATTGTGGTACAGTTATGCTCTAAGGTTAAAGGCCTGAAGTAGGTCACAAGACCAAATGAAAATAAGTATAGCCTTTGATTTCACCAATAACACCTGAGTAGTCTTAATCGCATTTAAAATATGTGAGTCAGAAACACTCTCCGGAGTCTCTTTAACAAGACTACTCTCTAGACAGGCTGATTTCTCCATGCAGCAGCTAATGGTTAAACTTCTGGAAGTAAATTGCATGTTTCCGAAGTTAAAACTTGAAGTGTTTCAGATAGTGTTACAAGGTCTGTGTCTTCATGATCTTAATTTAATTAATTAAAAAAGAGGAAAACAGGACACATGGGATCCATATGCAAAGTGAAATTCCATACCAAATCTACAGGATGTTACCGCATCACGTGTCATTACGGTGTTAAAGCAAGCCACATCTTTCCCTGCACGTAACCACACCCCTGTGCAAATTCCTGAGGAAAGCCATGAGGCACTAGATGGAAGGCAATCTAGTCAACATCACTTGAAATGAAGCAAATGCTTTCATAGGAAACACCATTTTGATGCTTCTCTCCAATGAAGTGATGGCGAAGCAACTGCAGCAGTGCTGTACGCAATGGGGACCTACTTCTGTCTGCTGCCAAACATCTGTGCTCTTAACTTGGACTCGCTGCCAATTTCAGCCTACTTCCTGACGGTGCTTGGCACTGCTGCAGACAAAGTGCAACAGGAAAGGACGTGGGGGAAGGATTGCTATCCTGTCCCCCACTGAAATGAAAAAAAAATATTCCTGAGACATATGGTCGTGCATAAAATAACCATCAGAGAGAGCAGCCTGGTGCGGTGTCAGGTTAGTGAGAATATTCTAATTATACAATGTCTAAGCAGTGCCTCATTTGCAGTCGCTGAGTAAACCAAATGTAGATGACAAAACTGCAGGTCGGAAGCGATGCGTATTTTAACAGCATCAGAACCTTTACCCCCAAATTACTAAAAACAACCCCAAGCCCATTACTTATCAAGTAATGTAAATAAGAATTGAGACAAACTGTTATTTTCCATAACAGGAAAGAAGTTGTTTAGGCTCTTTTTTTTTTTTTTAAAAAAAAAAAAAAAGGAAAATCTGTCTCAAAAACTTATTGCTAAGGAAACACTAGATTTTGGTTGGAGTTGTGCTTCATTTTCAGCAAGTTTTACAGTGCCCCTTATGTAACAGAACTGATAGCCATGCAGGAGAGCTGACAAGTCTCATCCGAATCACAAGGCATGCTTGTGCTCACGAAAAGCGGAGCCGTGTCAGTTAGGTTGCTGGCTTCTCCAGCTCTCTGTTCTCCAGGAGAACATTATAGGGTTGGTAATATGTCAGAGCATGTCAAATTAAGGGCTGCACAGCAGTGAAGGGTAGAGCAGAAAGCGTTCAATTCCAGGCCATTGAGCCCCTTTAACAACTACATGCAGTAATTCCCCAAACTATCTACTCAGTCTCAATCACATGGAAAACAGCACAACGTTAGCTCTCAAGCTTGCACCGAGTGCAGCTTGAATATTAGACCATCCAAGTGGATTAAAGAGGATGACTGATTTAATCAGAGTAATTCTTTTAATGATAACTTGTTGCATTTCTCCTCCCCCCCATCTCCTTAAACATTTAATAGTTGGCTTCCTGAATTCCCGGTGCATAAACTGAGCATATTTTCTTCCTACAGGAAATGATCCAATTACGTCGATGTATAATTGATAATGAGCTGTTTAAGCTGATGTTGTTCTTGAAAGGTCTTCACGGCACGAAGTCCCTTTGCTGGCCCTTCTCCCCTCATGCATAGCTCAATGGTGTAATGTAAGGAAAAAGCCGGGAGGGGAGTGTTGGTGTGTTCGAAGCAAGGTAAACAAGGGAGGAATTTCAGCTCTAGTCTGCTGAGCCAGCTTGGAGCAAAAGTATTGACTACTTCAAAATAACTTAGTTCCTTATTACTATTCAATAATCAATTTGCTTGCAGTTTTGGCCAGTGAGAGGGGAGCAGTTCAGACAGAAATGGCTCAGTAAATGCTGGTATTACTAGCTCAGTTTAAGAACTGAGGACCAGTAGTAACTCAGGACCACCCCAGCACAAAAGCCAGCACAGAGCAAGGAAGTCCTACTGGTAGCATACTTAGTGCAGAAGGTTTCAGAGGCTGATGAAGCGAGGCTGGAGCATGTTTTTGTAAACTAATTGCAATGGGGTTTACAAACCTAACGGCTCAAAATCATTCTTAAGGTGAAAGAGCTGCTGCCTACTCTCAGTGTAGTTGGCTGCCACTTGTTAGACCTTTGCTCTCTTCTCTCCACTGGCTCCAACTCACCCTGTGATGTGTGTCGCTTACCCCCACAGTGCCTCTGTCTCCCTGTTGATTTTGGGATAGGCTGTGAGGTGTGCAGGAACAGGCCGGCTTCTCACAAAATCTCATCAAAAGCCTGTGTGATCCCTTTTGCTGTTGAAATGTTGAGGTACGAGTGCAGTAACAACACCTGTCACAGCATTCAAGATCTTAAGTGACTAGTCAGGTGTTCAGAGCTGTTGTCTGCCACTGCTGCACGCCCTTTATATAGGGGTCCACTTCGGCCCTACTAGCCTAGCTGTACACAGTCTGCACAACCTAATGGCAGGAATGCATTGTCATGCAGAGAGATGGGCACAGGAACCATCCAACTGACACAAAACCCCCAGGTATTCAGTAACTATCATTCACTATTCCAGAGGGCTTTTACTGTCTGTTCTTTACAATCAGAGCAGCCTTCCCTCTATTATCAACAAGACTTTTACTGGAAAGAATTTTTACAATTAGGCAGTAAGATTTTTATAGCGCTGTCTTCTCATACCACTTGAGCAGGAGTCTGCCACTGGGTCTGTTAAGAATACGTTTATTTTAAAGGACCCTGGGTACATTACAGCCTTTGTTCAAGTTTTGTGTTCCTAGTATGCTCCTTTTATGGTTCAAAGTAACCCTGTTTTGGTGTTGGAGTTGACATACCACAGACACTGAGATTTCCTCTCTCCCAGGAGAGGTGGGTACATGAATAACCTGAGGAATCTTCACCACATGGGGTAAGGTGCCAGGCAGCAAGCGGTGCTACTAATTTCAGTGCCAGCATTTCCACGAAGAACATTTGGTATAAGCACTACTGATAGATGTATTACTCTGTTCTTCCAAGAATCTTTCCTTCCTGTTGTCCTGTCTCTTCATCCATCAGTTACATGGCTAACTGACCTTCTTCCTATTTCTGTCAATACCCTTCCAGTGAAGGGATTTATAGAGCTGAAGGCAGTAGGCAAGGTACAGCTGTAGGTGGGTTGTCCAGACAATGAGTACCTTGCTCCATGGTGTCTCCCCACACCTATGCTCAAGTTCAAGACCTAACGAGTCTTTCATTTGGTTACAATATTAACTGCGAATTTCCAATTGTTTTTTTGATCAAGTTACAACTTTGTGTTAAGGACTAGATTTTTTTTTTTTCTGTGATAGGCTTTGCCAACTTAGAACCAATTTAGCTTCAAATGTGCAGTAAAAATTCTTCTACCTAATGCAACTGCTCAGCTCATATGCCTTGATCAGGTTTTTTTTTTTCCACTGTGTTTAAGGGTGGTTGTACCTAAAAATGCCCAATTCAAAACTGAGCACCCACAAAAAGAGATGAACACTTGTATTTCTAATCCCGTTCAGGTAGAATTCTCAATAAATTTTTGTAACAATGCAAGGTAAAACAATTCTAGACAGAAATGTTTTTTAAACTATTTCCTCTCAAGTTCTCCATGTGTCAAGATCCTGTAGTCTTACTAACTAGTTCTTAGGGATTTCTGAAGTACAAAATATATTTTAACTTCCAGCATTAAGTGCTGCCAACTCACTTTAACACAAAAATGTTTTGAAGTCTACTTCTAACTGCCACATACTGTAATAATGTTACTGAAGCGAGCTCCATTAATTTACCTTCTTACAGGCCTTGTCCAGCTCTGCCTGCAGAGACAACCAGACAACTTTCACAAATCGGTAGGACTTGTGTTTGCGTAAGGGGAAGAGGAAGCAGAGATCATTATCTCTTCTTGCTTTTCAGAATGTGGCACATAAAAGCAATTCTGACTTGCCTAGCTGTGTGAACCACAAGCACAGAAACAGGCAAAATATGAAAATATTGCAGGAACAATTGGAAATCAAATGTCATGCTGATTGACAGTGGAGTTCTATGGGGGTATTGCAGGCAGGAACTTCAGCCTGATTTAAAAAAAAATAAAATGGGGTAACAATCTTCCAAAGACAAGCCTGCCAGCAGGTATAATGTGCACAACAGAAGCAGGGAAGGCTGACTGTACCACATACTGCCCCTGCATTCAAATACGCAGCCAAATACAGATAGGTTAGGGCAGAGAAGCAGACAGGGTGCTCGAAAACACGTGGAGCTTTCCAGCAAGGGAGCAGAGACCTTTTTGTCCACTGTAAAGCTCCATGTGTTTGATTCAAATGGCAGCAGCATCCTGGCTCCCAGATCCTTAATTTAATCACTTGTTCTCACTGTTCCTATAACTTTCATTTCATAAATGATGAAATAGTTCAAATAAGTGTTCATAACTGCAAAATTTCCTGCTTCTGTGAATAAAGGCATCTTTTGCTCATGTCCTTGACAGAGTCCAATACTGTTCCTGCATTACAGAGAAGTTAACCTGATGCCTGATACGTTTCACAAATTTTTCCAGGCTGCCAGCCCCACAATTCCCAGTCACCTTGTGGAAACTGATCCTTCAGAGAAATTTGGAGTGTCTGAGCTATTTAATGAGGACAAAGTCTCCACAACGTTTCTCTCAATAAAGGTTCTGGTTCAGGACTATGCATGGCGAGATGCAATTGAGGCACCCTTGAGTTAGCTTGCTTACAGACTGGGTCCTGACCCTGCTAATCTCCTCCCAAAGCTGCTCAGTACCCGTGTGCCTGATAGCTGTAAAGCCAAGTGCATCCTCACCAGCCTCCCCCGAAGCCATTTAGGAAGGTGGTAGTTTGATTATGACAGACCGACTCAGTCCTAACAATGAAAATGGTAACTTCCTGAATGGTTCTTCAAATATAAATTAAACAAACAAACAAAAAGCTTAACCTAAATAATATAGGGGAGGAGAAGGGGAAAAAGAAGTTTTATTGTCTTATATAGTACTGAACTGTCACATGCTGATATAAATTGCGCAGTCTGAAACCCTTTCAGTTCACACTGCTATGGGTTGCTCATGAGGCCATACTCCATGTAATTAACAGCCAAACTGCATCAGTAAACTGCTCCTAATAGCATAATAACTTGCCTTCAGCGTTTTTCTTTTAAGCTCTAGACTTCTACTCAGATTTATTTACTCTGACAATGCTGTTCAGTTACTACTTGATAAAGTTAGATACTAGCAATGCCAGAAGAGCTGGAAACTTCAAAAAACAGACTTAAAGAAGTCTGTGAGGAGTTTTTAATCATTTGTCAGTATTACTTGAAAGAAACGCAACACAATGTGGAGGTGCTTAAATCCTCAAAACTTCACTGGCTTTTTTGTCAGAAGTAAGGTCAAAAAACAATACACAAGCTTTCAAGATTTGAGCTAGGTTTTCTCTAAATGCTAATCTCCAGCTGTCTTAAACATTAATCCATGGTCATCATTAAACATATTTTCTGCATCTGTCCAAAGAAAATAAATTGTAATAATTTCTTAGACTGCAAGCAACTGCAGAAGCAAAGCAGGTTGTAGTAGATCCTGTAAGATAAAGTTTGTCACCTTTTTTCCACCAGCAAATGAAGATGAACTGTTCAGCATTCTGTCAATTTACCAGAAGTATAAAAATCAGAGCAGCCAAATATTTTGCAGCTGAGAGTCCAGTAAAGACAAATGTAGTAGAAGCTCCTCCTACAATTCCTACTGAATGTTTTTTTTTTGTTGTAGTTTTGCTTGAGCGTTTTAATTGCTGGGTCACTGCTATTTCTGTAAACAGTACTTTTTTTTTAAACAAGAAATGTTCAATAATAACGTTAACGGAGGATTCAGAACTGCACCTTTGATGCTGCACTTCAAGCAATACTTCTGCATGTTTGTGACTTGGGTATTTCCTCTTTATCTCTTTTGAAATTATACTTCCCTTTTATGACAGCATGTCTCTTTCAGCCTGTGTTCTTTAGCTAACTTGCAAATTGAAATGGATTTATAATTGTAAATAATAAGGAAAACTGTGACTATTTCATATTTGATTAGATCTTGCTTATCGATTTTATAATGCAATGAGAATGAATTGTCACAATCAGTCAAAACCCTTTCAATGGAAATCGAGTTATAACTACAGCATACTAAACAATCATGGTAATGCAGCCACCATGTGCATTAAAAAAATGGGGAAGAAAAACTATAGGTACTTCCCTGCACACACTGTGGTAAAAACAAGGATGCTGGCAATGTGTCATACTCCAGCTGCTTCCAACAAATACACTTAAAGTGCTTTACTAGAGAAGAGAAAAGGAGAGTCTTAAATGTCATGACAGGAGAATGAAACTCCAGTTAGACTCTGCTTTTCAGGAAGCTGGAAACAATATTCAAGCCCCTAAAAGCTCTCAGAAGGTATCACAGCACTAACACTGTTTTTGTGTGATCACTTATCCAAACAAATGAGACTGATGAAGCAAAGACTGAAGCAAGTTGATATATTTCCTATTGGAGAAGTTTTCTCGTGCTCCTTTGTTATCAATTACAACATTTTCTACAGACCCAGAAAGCCACAACATAGTCTTTTTAAGGACAGAAATAAGCAGCAAGCTGAATGTTGAAACATGTTACAGCTACAATCTGCTAAACAATTCCAGACTTAAGTCAGTGTAAAGAGCAGGCTATGTTTAAGCTATAGAACAGTTTCCTTTAAGTTTGCTGTTTCTGCACAGTCCCTGTCCTAAACTATTCCCTTAAAAACAAGGTGCTGCAATTAGGTGCATCTTTTCTTGCTCTACAGCCATGATATGCATACATCTGCTACTTTTACACGTGGGATTTTCATGACTGCCAGAAGAAGGTGGACTGAGACTTGTACAAAAGCCATCTGCCAAACTGACTCTGTCCACAAAAAAAGGACAGTGCTTGAAAGCTCCTGGGAGGAACGAGACAAATAGTCTGAGACTGCCCAGAATCACACTGATGAAAAATAAGGGAAAATGCGACAGTGTGCAGGATGTGCTAACCTTCTGTATATTTTAATTATAGAATTCTCAAGCTGAGCTCTTCAGAAACCTCAAGAGATTGTACTCCTGTTGCCTTCTCAAAGAGCAAGAAGAGTGGAGAAATCCAACTCATTGAAGGGTCCAACCTGCAGGTCAGTGACTCTTGTTTGAAAGGACACTCCAAATGCAGGCGTCTTCTTCCTTTACCTAGTTCTACCTTGACAAATGCATTTTGAAATTTAGTACCATTGGAAATTTATTTGCTTAATGAATTGGGACTAAATATTTTGCTCTTATAGATAAGTACTTTCTCTGGTGGCTTCAAATGTTGCATTGCTTTGCACTAGCAGAAGAACTGATTTGTGTAAGTATTTAAAATGGCATAGATTGAGATTTTAAAAAAGGAGTACCACATGGGGTGTATATCATTTCAGGAAAATAAATGTCACTGCATGAAAAGGTTGATTATCTCTCTTTAGAATGTGCAAGGAAGCTTCTCAAATTACATTTATTTTAAGCAATGAGAAGGAAAAGAAGTTGTTTCATGATGCCGTTAACTTCCACAAAAAAAAACACACTATTCAAGGGAAGTGATAAATTCATGACTGCATAATATCCTGTATGTGAGTAGTATCCTTCATTTATTTAAAATAGAAAAAAAAAGAAGGAAAAGGAAATGAATTATAACCCTCAGAAAAAGGGTTTCATTGTTGGTTTTGACTTGGCAGTAAGCTTTTTTCCTTTTTTGCCGCTTATGTGCAGCAGCAGCACGCTTAACCTTGCATAAGGCACGCGACCTTTAGTTGAAGTACAAGGCAAATAAATTAGGTCCTTTCAACCTCAGGTGTCTGCTTTAAACGCAGCTACAATACTGTCCAGCCCCTGACCACAAACAAAATGTTCCTCTTGCTTTGATTCTTGCTTGCAAATCAGAGTAAGCAGTTGAAGGGCCCCATCTCACTGATGGGAGTTTCTCATGGCATGTTAGGAGGAACTGAAAGTCTCGTTACTTACAAGAAAAACAAGCAATTAATGTCAAGGCTAACGTATATATTTAGAATGCTTCTCAGTATACCAAGATTTGTGCAATATATATTTGTCACTCATTCTTAATAACTTTAACCAGTTGTTCTCAACTCTGTTGGAGTAAAAGTCTCAATTTGTTTCAGATTAAGCCTGTAGCAGCCATTCCTCAATGCATCCTCCTCAAACCCACTCTACTTTACAGAGCTGGGAGCTATCAAACTCTATATGAGGTCTGAGCATGAAAAATTGCAGGAGCAGCAGGCAATGTTTACTTACACAACTGCATCTCTGTGTGTAGAGCACAATATATTGGTATTACACATTTAGGAACCAATTCTGCCTGGAAGAGCAAGTGGAAGTGGAGAGTATGCTATTATCTTGAGGAAATGTTCAACTTATTGCCTGATACTCACAGAATTGATGATCCCCTTAAGTGCTTGGAATCCTCCAGTGACAGGGAAGACTTGCTCTTTTGTGTCAGCAATTTTTTCAAGCTTTGGAGAGAAAACACATGGAAACACATGAATCACTTGGCAAATGAAGCTCTTTAAATGATTTTTCAGCCTTAAAATATAAACAGATGTACAAAAAAATACACCTTTCATAACTCTGCAAAGAGAAGGAAAAATTTGGGTTCCCTCTCCATTGAAGAAGCTACCCATGTTTTTTCTAAATGGGAGGATCTGCGAGAACCTACTGCAGATAACAAAATGGTGTAGTAGCTATCCATCATGTCAAACAACGACAGTAAAAAAAGCTTTTAGGGCCTGTATTTCGGCAGTAATTCTACATCTCTTTCCAAAGTTAGTTTCTCTCTTCGCTCTGCGTTACGTTAAAAAGCCTTTCTACGTGCCTTTATTATAGTAAAGCATCTCTTGTACACTGCTCCTTTAAGTCACGTTCACACTACAGAAGTAGCTACAGGGATGATTAGGACAGTTTTGCCAGAGAATGGCAGATCTGGAAGAGCTTTTAGTTGGTGAAAGATACCAATCCTTTTTTTTTTTAGATTTCTTTTCTTTTATCCTTTTCATAAGGTTGTTACATGTTCTGCTTAAAGCTTGTCTATAGCTATGCAGTTAATGCAAGCTGTAGCCTAATCTGGTTAGTGTCTTAATGGAAGATTTTACCTCTGTCCCTTGCAGCAGGCAGATATGAGGTAGCGAGGGTATTTCTGGCAGGTTTTTTCTGCACCAGAAGTGCCACCCACACGTTCTGTTCATGCCTGTATACGCATTTGAGTGTCTGCTTCCTGAGCCAGAGAAAATATTGTACTGCCTAATGTAAGTAAAATCTATTTATGTATTATTTAACATGAAACACGTAAAACCCTGTAACAAGGTATGGCCTACTAATCTAAAATAGTAACGTTCTTACCTGTTGTTGCACAAAATCGAGGACGCCAACACAGTAAACTCTAGCCCCCAGATTTCTGGATATCTTTGCCTGCCGGGGAACAGAAGAGAGGATTAAGTATTTTTTCATTCAAAAGGCAACGCAAGCTCTTCAGAATACAACGTGTATTTTCACCTAGTGCTCACCTCCTTCTCTGCATACAAGGGAATCTGGCCATCTAGCTTGCCATCTGTCAATGCAATGATGATACTAGAAAACCTTGATGCTCCTTGCTTCTTAATTTGCTCATTGGCCTGAAAATAAAAAAATATTTATCAAACTTAAAATTATATCTGAACTTTTAACCAAGATGTCTCTTCTAAGCTAACATGGCGTTTGAAACAACATGCTGCTTTATCTTCAAACCCATCTCTTCCGACGATCCTCTGCCTTCCTTTTACATGTTACTAACAAGGAAATCATTTGTCACTATGTTACAGTTAGTAGCGAGTGCATCTCTGAAGTGCCAGGGTCAGTAACTGATCAGTTCTTGAAAAAACTTGATTCCTTCAGAATGGATGCTTTGAGTTTGGAAGCTCACATTTCTTTAAATCCACCATAAGGTTTTCTCTGCTACCTGCAGATTTTAAATGTCAGTCAGTAGGTTCCAAGATATAAGAAGAGTGGCTTACCATTACCATTTTTTAAACAGCAACAAACTTCTGTTTGCCTAGCTTTTCAGCCCACAGATCGTAATTACAATCTTGGCTCTACAGGCCTAAAGGAAGAAAGTAAGTTTCTATCCATAACCATGAAAGCTTAGATCCTCACCTTATTCTTTACCATCAGGGCTTGAGACTTTCAGCAAAATGACCAAGTGTACTTTCACTGTTTATCTCAAGAAAATATAAGTGGTTCAAAAAAAATGCCAATTGTTTCTAAAATTCTGATCTGTGCTGTTAATTGTCAATGAGCACCTTCTTTAGAAGGCACTGCTATATGTGCAGCCTGACAAAGCTGTGTGTATTTACCATGTACCTGGTATTCTGTGTCAGCTGTTCGATCCAGAAAAAACAAACACTCTCTGGTGCAAAGGATCAAACCAAGGAAATTGCATATGGCAAATTCCTGCAATGGCTGGTCTGCCTCCTGCATGGGATCTGCTTAGTGTCCGGGCAGTCCCGGGACCGCAAGAGAGCCAGAAAGATTTGAGTGTAACTCACCAGAACATAAAATCAATCCATTTATGTTACAGATTGTGTTACCCAAAGGGTGAGAACAGAGGATGTTTTGATTGCAAGAGGATGAGTACAACCTACCTGTTTTAATCCTTCATGAATGTATGTGTCACCTGCTGGTTTCACCTCCTCCAAATCCTTAAGACCTTGCTTGATTTTCTCTCTGAAAACAAAAAGGTTAAAGATTTCAGCATTGATTTACAGTGGGGAAAGATGTTACTTTATTGATGGAAAAAATTAGCATTTGTCGTAAACGAAGCCTGAAATTAAAATCTGTAAAACATGGCATTTAGCTACGTGTGGAGGCAGATCTTATATTCACAACAGAAGCAGCACTGTGCTAACAGTTAGTTTAAACCTAAATAACAGAACATGCCTCAGTGAGTCAAAGAGCTGGATTCAGGTAAAATGTTTCAGAGTAGATGCCACAAAGAAGTGACCAAGCCTCAGCATTAAAATGGCCCAACAGAAATTTTGTTTTATTAAGTTTACTTTGTTCAATTAAACTGACTTCACTTCTGATCACGCTGCAATTAGAAAAGGAAATCCCTTAAAATAGCAGTCATATTTCTAGTTAAATCATCCTGGTCAGTCTGTGGCTATTTAGTAGGGTAGGAGAGAACTGCAATAATTAAACTCTTCTGCCTTAAAAAATCAGTATCCATAGGCAAAAGCAGCATTTGTGGGGCACCTCTTTTATCTAAGGAAAGGGAGTAGCAGTAAGGATAGTGTTAAAGATTTTTTCCAACTAAATCTGGAAGTTCTTAATTCTTAAACAAAGTTCCAGTGAACCCCCAGAAAGTTGCCCTAGGGAAAAAAAAAAAAAAAAAAAAAAAAAAAAAAAAACAAGTAAAGACATGTCATGTGGGGCAGAACATATAGAATAAATATAGGTGACAATGAGGAAATAAGCAGGGGTGAGGAGACAGAGGGAAAATACATTGCAGGATGCATTAAAGCTTTCCTTAAGGCAAGCAAAATGAGAAAGAATGCATATGCCGCTCTGCCTGAATGCCACCCACTAGGCATTTGTTCCGCTGATGGGGTTCCTCTATGTTTAGAAGCTCTGTTCCAAAGTACAATCCGTAGCTGCAATAAGCTCCCAATCACAGGATCAACTGATACAATTAAAAATAAAAATAAAAAATGTCGCATTGAATGTATGGAGAAGAACAAGTTATGTAAGATAATACAATCTGTTTGATCCAAATATTTTATATTCAGCATCTATAGAAACAACTTGAAACTGATTATGTATGAACGCAGATTATAAACCACATACTTAGTGCTTGCCAGGATGAGTGACAGCACATCACAGGCGTTAGCGTTCTGCTGCCAAGAAACAAGCAGCAACTCAAGTCCCAGTTTTCTGAAACAGATTTCATTTTGCAAAAATAGCTTTTGTACAATCAGTTCAGTTTTATTTATCTAAAATGTCTTGTGACCCAGCCACACAGAAATCTCTGGTGTTTCCAGGCCTCTGCCTACAAGGAGTTCCAGGAAAATCTTTGGCAGCAACAGCTTTTTTAGCTGCAACTTAATCAGTCACCATCCTTTTTGGGGCACGTGTTACCAGATCAGCCCAGCCAGACACAGGGAAGCTCCACCCCTGCTTTGGGGGGGGTCAAGTAGGAGCAAGCCCTGCTCCAGCTGTCACAAGGTGAAAGCAGCACTTGCGGCCCAAGCAGACGCCCCCCAACAAGCATCAAGAGAGATCAGTCAAGTCCCACCAAAACTCACACCCAGGAGGTTTAGAGGGAGGGCACAGGAGCTCATCTCTGCCTGAATCCCTGCAGTAACAGGACCCTCTACTCAGCCAGTTCTAGTACTTCGAAGCCCTCTTTCTTGCTCTGCAGTGCTCTCAGAACTCTCCTCTCCCTAGTTTCGGTAATGAGTTGTCATAGCCACAAAACTCTGCAGAGAAGGTCTGGTTTTATATGAAGCTCATCTGTACTGAAATAACAGAACCATGACCTCAGCCTGGGTGTCTGGACACCACTGCACTACAATTCAATAATGGTAATAAAGGCTGGATTGCCTTTGGCATCGTGGTTTAAGTCAGACAAGGGAGGGAGGTAGAAAAGGCAAAACAAAATCAGCAACTTGCAGCCTGTCTGTGTTTGGGCTGAACAATCACAATTTTAATATCTCTTCCCCATTCAGCATATGTGCTGCATCACACCTCTGTCTTTTAGAAAAGGCACATTTAATTTGTTTTACATACCCTGTCTGTTCTCTCTTACAAACTTTGCAGCTACTTCAGATAATGCATCTAGTAGCAGACGGGCAAATGCAACCATGGCTATAAGCACTTTGTCATTTTGATCCGAGGGTTCTTTCGGATTATCTTGTGAACTTGTGTGAGCAGGGGCTGCGCGTAAGAGCCCAGCCCAGCTGAACTCAGGAGAGGTGCCAGGTTGAGCCGTGCCCTTTGGGGACCTCTGCTGTGCTCTGTCTCGGCAAGCAGGACCTCATGCCAGCATTACACACTCCAGCTGGAGAGGCTTTGTTTGCTGCGTGGGAGGCTGTGCCAACTCCTCTGGGAGGCACGTGGGCCTGTCTACAAACACCGCTCCCTGCCTGGGCCAAAGTCTACAGCGAACTCGTCTCCCACCTTCCGTGCCCCAAGACAGGGTGCTGCAGAACTACGCTTTGAAGTTAAACCAGACCATTTAGTAAAGAGAGATTACAAAGCAGCCCAGCTTTGCAAACAAAGAAATCAATTTAATGTAAATTAAAACGTAGCAACCTTCCCTTACCTGAGCATGCTCCGGAATTCAGATTTACTTAAATACTACGGAGAGCTAGATACAACAATAATAATTACTCTGCTTCAAAACATGGACTTCAAGACATGGACATGGACATATATGCTTCAAAACATGGACTCCTGCACGTGCTTTGAGTAGAAGACAGACAGGCACCAACTTTCCTGTACTTTATATAAAGAGCAAGAACACAGTCTCTGTAAATGGCTCTACTTTGGCAAGCTTCTTGCACCAAAGCACAGGGTTTGCTCTCGTGACCAAGACTGAATGTGCCTAAGTATCTTGCTAGGTTACGGAATGTTCATACTCATCTTGTCTGTGAGCAGCAAAGGAATATTCAGTGAACTCCATCAGGACAAGCATGGTAAGGTGCAGTTGGTAATGCATCAGGTACTTAAGGGTCCAATTTTTGCACCTTCAGAACATAATCTTTATCTCCAACAGAATCAGCACAGCTACTTCTGGCCATGGACACCAGTTAAGTACTGCAGAATCGGGCTTACAGAAACCTGAAATTCTGCTGGCCAGCATACAGCTGGCTAGAAGAGAATGCAGAAGACATTGACATTTGCAAGTGTAACTGCTTTTCTGAGCAGCTCCCTTTTTAAAAGTGGTAGCATAGCTGAACCCCAAATGTGAACACACAAATCTTTGTTCACCGGTCTGTATACAGTTTCCAGTCAAACTTCACTGGGGAAATGAGCATCTCTACAACAGTAGTTTCCATTTGGGTGTTACTTTTATTCCAAGTATTTGTCACAGCATTGTGTGTACTGTGGTTATCAGTGACTTCTCTTTGCACAGTTATTCACATAGTCCCAAAAAATGTTTGGCAATGCAGGGGCGTTAGCACTGTGGTGTGGGTTTCTTTATATCCACAGCTTTATTATATAGGAAAAAGCAGCAATCACTTTGTGCAAACAATTAGAATGCTTTGGCTTTTTAAACAAAAAAGACCTCTCTACTTTGAACTAACTGCTGGGAATGAGTTGAGGTTTCACAAATTTCTAATTGGTGAATTAGCAAGTGAGTGAGGGGAAAAACATCCCAGCAAAGCTAAAATGCATGTAAACTAACAAGGCTGGAGCATCCCATAATCACGCACACCCATCCCTGATACCGCGCTGTACTTAGCCTGCTCACCTCCTGTTCAGAACAATGAGAATTAAAATTGTAAGTCATTTTTAACTGTTGACTTCTTCAATATTTAAAGTAACAGCTGTTCCAGCTCTATCTATCCGTTCTTTCTTATGTAGATAGAGTCAGGTCACAGTTATTGCTGTCTCCCCTCCACCTTCCTTTTAATTCCTCCTAAACATGCGCAAAACAATTGGCAAGCCTTGTATTTAAGAAAAGTCCTAAAGAGGAACCCACAAGAGCATAAATGGGTTCTTTCTACGCTTTAAACTAGGTTTCCGAGAAAAACTTGGTTCTTTCCACAGCCTGAAGCATGCCACGGGCACGCAACGATAAAAAAGGCACTTGTGCTCCTGTGGCACAATTCCAGAGCTCTGCCCAAGTGCTCTGTGTGGTATCAATGCTGACTCTGAGTTTGATAAGGAATAGACTACTGACAGCGATTAAGAGCCTATTGAAATCAAGAGAAAGGGTCTCACTGACTTGAGCAGTCCTTGGAACAGGCTTAAATGTCCTCTTCTGACCTCTCTCAAGCCATCTGGTAAAATGGCTTATAACCTTGTCTCTCCCTGCAGAGAGCAGCTCCAGCATCCAAGTGCAGGCCGGGGCGTGAGCACTTAGCTGTTCTCAAGTCAGACCACTTTTTGAAGTCCTTGAACAGGTAGGGGCTTAGAACTGTGTCCTCAGACAGCCTACTTCTAGAATGTCAGCCTCCTTTTCTATAGGGCGAGACATTTCTCTGTTGCCAAGGTCACTTCTCTTCAGTGTTGTACTTGCTATTATGTATCCTTTACTAAAAAAACAAAACACCACCAACCTGAATGAAAATGACAGATCATGTTTTGTATCAGTTGCACTAAAGGAAACAGAACGGAAGGACTAGCTCACTTCCGCCCTGCCACAGTTCATTAATATGATTTGTAAATGATTTATCCAAATGTTCCAAATCCAAAAAGTTGTTCATAGCGCTTGGCTTCTGGACAGAAGGGAGACAGTTAGGGTGTGTTGTTTTGCCAGGGCTGAAAGGATTTCTGAAGGACCCAGGTGATTTGAGGGCACTGCAACTGTCCTCTGCTGAAAGAAGGGATTCCACAATATGGTTTCCAGTTCCTGGGGTTTCAGTAGTTAATTTTGCAAAAATCTCTCCTCTGCCTGATTTTTTTTGCTGCTGTTTCCCCATCACCTATCCCTGACCTGCCATAGCTGCTAATCATCACTTCCTCTTGAAATCGGAGCGAGTAGCCTTGCATTCCATTGCCCTTAAAAACATCAACAGAAAGGAAGAGCTCAGGTACCTCAAGACATGCCCATGGTGTCACAAAGATCTCTAACCTTTCAAGTGGCACAAACTCTACCATCTAAAACTTTTTTTGAAGTCATGGTTAGAACATACACAATATGAGATAATGGGAAACATTAATTTACTACTGTGTGCTTTACCTGGATATAAACACTGAAAACTTTTATCTAAAGACCTTGCTTTACAAAAGTACAAGCAAAAATAATTTCTCCTGTTGTGTCAAGGAAGGTGCAGAGTCATGCAAGAGATGAAAAACCAGCAACTCATAGTTGGTGTGCAAAGCAGCAGCAGAATTCACATCAAGAATTTTTCTCATCCCCCTCCTTTTCCCTTTTACTAGGCTCTCCATTGAGATGTTCACAAAGTTAAATCCATCTCTACACCAAGGCCACGTGACTGACCACCACTTAAAGGTATCGGTTATTGTTCAGTATCTGTTACTGTTCCTCTGATTTAATAAGAGCCCTTGGTGGGGAGAGGGAGAGGGGAATTAAAAAAGCAGTGCACTAACCTGTCTCCAGTTAATGGCATAATGACTTGTGCCTGGGAGGAAAACACGATAAACGATAATCTCATCTTGGGGCTTTTAAAAGGGGAAAGAGAAGAAAAAAAACAACAGTTTAGACAAATGAAATGTACACATGCACAGCATTCCATTCATGTACACATTTATTACTATTGTCTTTATCCTCTAACTTCCAAAGAACACACTTTAGAACTAGAAAACAAGAATGAGAAAGGAATTGAAGGGTTTCTGCCCATCTCACTTTCTTTTCCAGGCATGCACTGAGAATGAAGTAGCAGAGTTAGAATTATTTTTCTTTTCTTCCTGACTGAACTCCAAATCAACACATGCTGAACTTACGAGTTAAGAACTCGTGTGACCCAACTGAATGTGAAATTCATAGATTGTTTTCTACCAAAGTATAAAAGATGTGTTTTCATCATCACTCACTGGTGTAAAAATGAGTTAGGGCCTTGCGCTCACAGTGCGCTCTTGCTCCGGGGCAGTAAACATGGACACATGACAAGTTAGTTACCCCTTCTTAAAGTTTGATCTCAACACAAAGTATATTTCCAACTACGCTTTTAGGTCATAAAATCACCAGAATCAAAGCAGCAGTACTGTCTGGCTTTTTCAGCTCTAGTGAAGTGGCATGACAAACTCTTTCAGAATTAGTATGTTTGTCTCTGACACAGAGTTGTGCCACTTGTGATCAACCTCTGTAAAATCATCCAGGGAAATGTCATTGTACAAAGCAATACTGTATGAAATTACTTTTAATAAGGAATTATATCTTTTTTTTTTTTGAGAAGCCCACCTGTCTCTTAGTAAGATTAAGAGGAGTTAACTCCAACTATCAGTGGAAAAATACATCTCTTAAGAACTGATGTTCTGGAAGGCCAAGACAGTAACTTTCCTAAGGTAAGTTTGAACATCTGTCCTACCTGCCTTGAATTTTTATTCAAGGCAAGATATTTGGTAAATTTTATAATTCATGATATATGTGTATCAGCACTGATTTCTTGGGTTAATATTAGTAAAGGCAACAGTTGTAAAGATAAATGACTATACATTTTCAGTTATTTTGTATCAATGACGCAACTTAAAATTATTGATATCACGGAAATAAAAGTTCTGGGAAAACCTTTGGCCACACAGAACTTGGATTTAAGATCCAGTCTTGTAGTCTATTAAGGTACCGAAGATAAAAAAAAAAAAATCTGAGATGCTCTAAATGCAATTATAATCTAAGTTGTGGGTTTATCAGTTGTTTTAGTTGCCACAAGCAGCTGCCAAACAAACAGCTGAAATCCCCACCTCTGAATTAGATCACTATCTATCTAGCCCAAGCAATGCGAGACTTCCCTCTTTGAGATGCAACCCTCTACAAGTAAAAACCTCAAAGTTAGCACTTAACTAACTTGAACTGTCCTCTAACTAACCATGAATCTGTCCTCTTCTCAAGATACCCCATTTCTGTTTTGTGTTCCCAGCACTTGGACTCCGGGATGATGGAGGAGGGCAGGAACAGAGCTATTACTGAAACACGCATGCAACAGACGAGCCAAACTGGTGAGCAGATGCACACAGGTCACACAGCTGTGAATTAATTCTTCAGGTGAAAACTTTAGCTGCGGACCGAAGCAACCTGCTACCGAATGGTTCCTTATGGTTCTGCCCACACCTGTTCTCTTCAATTTAAGAAAGGGCAGGGTCGACTCTGTACCCTGTTTAAAAGTGTACTGAGGCCTGAAGGGGGCACAAAGGCCATATCAGCCCTCAGAGGGCACAGTATGAACTGCTCAGGCTCCCACAAGAGCTAAACGATGGATGGTCCTGCTGTGAAGGCTTAGTGCCATGTAAGGTTGAGCGTGCAGCAGCCAGACACCAGGTCAGATGCACTTAGGTTAGGTTGTCTGTCTCTGCACTGTTAACACTCCTTCAGTGTGTAAGGTCAGCACAGTAACTTACCAACTAAATTATTTTAGATAATTCAGCCAGACCACTACACAACAACTGTTGCAGAGGGCATTCTAATTTGGCTGCAAAAGATGGTGAATGGAAGGATTTACACCAGACAAGCACCACTCTTTTAGTGGGGACAAATGTATTTTTCAGTTCTTGTTGAAAAAGAAGTGGTGCTACAGTGTCCCCAGGCTCTCTTCTTTTTCTTATAAACTTTACAAAATAACTTTCAGAAGCTCATGTGAGCCATTTGTTTAACATAAAACTTGCTTTACAGGTGATGGATGTAGGCACTGTATTAAATTATGCAAGCCTATTTGTATCCCCTTATTATTAGCACGCCAAGATTATAAGTGCTTGATGAATTTCTTTTTCCAGAGCAAAAACTGCCACATCTGTCTCTGTATTTTTGGAGGTTTTCTTTGTGTCACTCTTTTTTTTTTTAAAGCAGGATGCTACATCCCAGTCACCCTCAGCTGTTTGTACAGTTAGCCACTGTTTACAACAGCCATTTCTGCAGCACCACTACTTGCCAGACAGTACTGCGAGCCAGTTAAACATAAAGTTGATTACATGTACTTATGACACATACACCGTTACCAAGGCACAAACTTCCTGTATATTTTTCTGAGCTTGAAAGATACTTCCCCATTTTTCACCTGCGCCACACATTTACATACACACAGAGGTGTAATCAGATTGCCATCTTTATCTAGATCTCTAAAAGCAGTATACATGAAATGCTGTATGAGGAGTATCTCCCTGTGGTTCTGTGAAAAATATGTATGAGAAGCATTTCCCTGTGGTTCAGGGAAAAATAAGAGCGGAAAAAGAGGAATTCACCCCTAAAAGTACTTTGAGAGACTTAAGTGTTTAAAGATGCTTACTATTGCCTTTTTACTGAGTTCCAAACATGAGAAAATTAAGGGAAAGTTTCCAATATTTTCTCGCAATCAGGGCATTAGAAGCCAAACTCTTAACATGTTTGCGAGAGGGATTTACCGAGCTTACAAAAACGGGGGCTTTCTCAAGCTATCCCAGAATTAGAGATACAGCAAGGAACAAAACGCACCTCACAAATCTTTCCGTCAGTTGATGCACAAAATCAAATATCTCGTGCCAGTTCTGTGCTACGCTCCCAGACCTGGAAAGAAAACCAGAAGCGTGTGAGTCGTAGGCCTGAGTTACGGAAGGGGGGGGAGGAAGGGGGCATTTCCAGCGAGACCCAGCCCCCCAGGACTGTTTGCTCCCCGCAGGACCCCCCGGAGGTTCCCGGGGGCGGTTTTGGGGCCGTTTCCCGGCGGGGCAGCGAGCAGCAGCCGAGCCCGGCCGCCGCAAACTTCCCCGCCACAAACACCACCGCCGGCAGCTGCCGCGGGGGAGGGGCGGCAGCTGCCCACAAAACGGCCACCGCCGGCACTTTTTTACTCAGAAAACGCCTTTTTACCTCACAAAAACAAAAATTAAAAAAAAAATAAAAAACACAACGCTGCCCACTCGCCGCTGCGGCGACCGTTAGCCCGGTGCGGCGGCCGTTGAGCGCGGCGCGGGGACCGTTAGCACGATGAGGCGAGCCCCGTGTGGGGACCGTTAGCCCCGTGTGCGGACCGTTAGTCCGGCCGGGGCGGCGAGCCCCGGGTGGGGGCCGTCAGCCCGGTGAGGCGACCGTTAGCCCCGCGTGGCGGCCGTTCGCCGCCCACTCAGCCCCCGCGCAACCCTTACTTGTCCAGCACGAAGTACATGTCGAAGGCGCCGTGGCACGACGGCTGCTCCGGGGCCGGGGCGGCGGCGGCGGGCGGCAGCGGGAGCAGCAGCAGCAGCAGCAGCAACAGCGACGGCAGCGAGAGCGGCGGAGGCGGCGTTGGCAGCGCGGGCCCCGCCATGGGGCCTCGGGGCGGCGGCGAGGGGACGCGGGGGCCCGGCGCGGCCGTGCTGCCGCTCAGCGGGCGCGGGCGCTGCTCGAGTGGCCGCCCCTCGCCCGCCGCCGCCGCTCGCCCGGCCCGGCCCGGCCCGGCCCTTCCCCGCTCGTCAGCGGCGGCGCCTGAGGCGGGGGCCGGGGCCGGGCGGGCTCGGCCCGCCTCCCTCGCCGCCCCCCCCCGGCCCCGTTGGCCACCCGCAGCCCAGACCAGGGCGACCCGGCTCCGCCACAGGCGCCTCCCCGCCTGACGGGGTGCCAGCCCGGCTCGGTCGTGCCGTGCCCTCCCCTCAGCCGCTGCCCTGCCTGGGTTTCCGTCCCGCCGGCTTTCTGAGGCAAGTTTGAGAGCCGCCGAGAGCCGAGCGAGGCGATTGCGACACGCCACGGGGCTTGGAGTCCCCGCGGGCGGTGCAAACTCAGAAGCGAGGCACAGCCGGGGCTCCCCGAGCCTGGCGTGCTGCCCGCCGACAGCCCCCTGAACGCTGGGACTGCAGCCTGTGCGAGCCTGCCGCCCTCTGAGCAGACTGAAGCACCAGCCTCCTCGCGTTGCGTCTTTTTAAACTATTGTTATTATTTTTAGATCACTACTTCCCTTTGTAAGCACTCATCCTAGCGTTCTTTGCCAGTTCAAAGACCACTCAAGTTCTTTTTTTCCCCCGAATCAACCAAAAGCTGTTCCAAGTCGTGTTACATCCGTGCGCGTTAACCATTTTCTCGTTTCAGAAACCACCTCCAATGGACCCAAACTGTTGCTCTGGGACTGCGCACGTGGTAACCACCAAACTGCACCGCTTCACAATAGACTTCGCCATGCTAAATATAGAGCAAGCATTTGGTTTGAAGCATAAGCTGGATCCTTCGCAGTGAACATGAGGCACTGTAGAAAGCGTCACTTTATGCTGCAAGAATATTATCTCTTCAGAGTTTGCCATCTGGGGCCTAAGGTTTTCGCAGGAAGTTCAAATATGCTTTATAATCTTAAAATATTATCTGAAGGCTAAAAAGATGCGTGAATTTTCTCTGATGAAAAATTCTAGCCACGAGCTGCATAGACCAAAATTATCTCCCAAGTTAAAAATAAATGTCTAGCCTCTAGTTCTTTGTTTCCTGTACGGAGTTTTTGCCACAAGCACTATGTGACGAGTGATTGACAGGATTTCAAATAAAGTTGGTTATTTTGTTCACCATTTTGTTTTAACAGCATCTGATCCGAGCGGCTTTCATTTCCAGTGGGCTGCATTCACAGCTACGATGCAGGGAAGCTGAAGGTGCGGGGCTCTCCAGCGCCAGAGAACTCAGGAGACTTCAGGTTTAGGGCTGGCTGGGCATTCTTCCTCACCATGCGTTAAGCTATGTTTTTCTAGCCAAGTAATATGTCCTAGAGCTCTCAGATTTACCAAAAATGTGTCTTCTGCCATGATATCAATCATGGGAGCAATAAATCAGTAAGGCTGTCCAACTGTGGCAAGATAAAACATGGGTCAGAGGTGCCCAATGCCTTACAAGAAAATACAAGTTTCCTTCAGAATTGGACAGTCTCCTGAAACAAATGGCTTGTGGTGGAACTGGCCACAGGGTGAGCAGTTTACCAAGACAAAAATCCCCCAGAAATTACCTTTTTCTGCCCCATCCTCTGCCAAATGAATTATTCAGGAATCAATATGAGTTTGTGACTGGCAGTAAGCTGTCACGTCATTGTGGCTTTTATTAAATTAATGTTTTATGGGGTTGCAGGAGGCCTGGTACGCAGGGAACACAGATGGGACCAGGGGGAATTAGCCTCTTCAGACGTGTAAGAGGGGTGCTGCAGCCGAGTGCGCCTGGCCTGCATTTCAGGGCTGCTGGGAGCGCACCCGAGCGTGACTGTGACCTCGAGCTGCGTCCCTATTAGAGAAGCACATCGTACTGCAAGCTTCTGTGACAGGACCTCTGCTTTACTGCGGGTATAAAGGCTGGCACGCAGCTTGGGAGAATCCAGCTGGCTTGCTGGGTGAGAAAAACTTGCAGTGTGGTGGACTGATATTTGTTATCCTCATGGAGCCTCCATCTCTGAGTCGACATCTTTCTTGTTCATGCGTGACAAAATACAAGAAGAATCCTGTGTCAGTCACGGCAGCGATAAGCTGGCAAAGTTGATATCTCTAACATCCATCTTCTCCTTGTCACTTCTAACAAACAGGTTTCCCATGCTGAATTGATTGTTGGAATGACAGGACTCCGCACAGAATTCTAAAGTCTTTTCTTGCTAAATTGGATCACAACACAGTTCCACTACTGTGAGATCAAACAAGTATTTTCTGTTTCCCTGCTGCAGACGTAGGAACAACCTTGGTCTTTAAACGAGTACGATTCCCTACAGAAAGAGTGACATGAGGAATGCAGAGACTGGTAGGGGACACAAGCAGGCAGAGGGCCCGAACTAATCAAAAAGATGTTCCATGCCAAACAGTGTTACACTCGGCAATAAAAAGTGAAAAGAGAGGAGTTAGGGATGCTGACTGTCCTTTGCTTGGGAACTGGCTGGGCATCCCTCCACCCTTGGGAGGTGGTGAGTGGTTGCATTTGCATCACTCGTCTGTGTTTTCTTTTTCTCTTCTTCCATGTTTCCCTCACGAATTTAATCTGAGCCCACATGTTTTCTTGCTTTTGCCCTTCCTCTCTTGTTCCTCCATCCCCCTAGGGGGGAAGGAAGCGAGCAGCGGTGTGGTGTGGCTGCCTACTGGGGCTAATCCACAAGAGGAAGTCAGAATAGCAGGATTGAACAGAGCCTGAGAAAAGAGTGTGAGCTACAGAAGTTACATGTTCCTAGAATTCAGTCCCACCCTGTACTGCACTGGAGCAGCTTTGTGACCGGAACCTTCATCTGCATGAGCACAACCACTTTATTGATGTTTTTAACTGAGACAGTGACCTAACAAGGATCGTGTGCCTCTCACAGGCCTCGCAGGTGAATCAGGCACATGGCCTGCTCCAAAAGGGACCTGAAGCCTCTTCCCTCTGCAAGAGGAACTGGGAAAGCTGCAATCAGAGGTGGCTTGATGGAGATCTTCCTCATGGATACAATGCTCTGCCCTGACACGGCCGTGTCAGAATGCTGTCTGTCATCACACCTGAGCCCCGGTGTGATGTAAGCTGGAAATTTCACCAAAGTCCGTGAACCAACAGTGATTTACATCAGCCGAAGATCTGACTCATGAAGTTCTCATGTTTCTGAGCTAGCAAGGCTAAAGGGCGAGTAAGCTGCATTTTACAGTTCCCGTGAATGTTCAAAACACAGAAGATTAAGGGCTGAGCCGCCTGTACTTTGCCAAAGACTCAGCAAAAGCAAAGGCTGCAAATCCGCTACATTTAAGAAAGGCTGAGCAGCGCTGGCCTCTCCCTCTCTCTGCGGATGCCTTGAATCCAGCACGGCGTGGTGAGGGTCACCAAAACAAGGCTGAGCTTCAGCCTCCAGATCTGCATGAGCCCGCCCCGAGCCGCAGGAGTGTGTGTCACATTATCCAGCTGTTGGAAATTTTACTTTGGCTGCATGTGACCAGCTGCTCGCAGAGAGACCGACCCTGCCAGTCAGAGGTGTGTGACAGCCAGGGTTTGCTCTTTCCCAGTTTCCAAGTGTGTGAATTCCTCTTTTGGTCTGTGGTTTCTGCTGAAGTTGCAGATAAATCAAGCCTGTTTTGCTGGAAGGGTTAGATGAGACAGAGATAGGCAGGGAAGCACAGGGTAGTAGCCTGTGGATGTTTACATGTCCTTGGCTTTATTTGGATTTATGTCGCCTCCTCGCCCAATTCTCAGAACTGATCAGACCATTGTGTCTCTCCCGCCTCTTTCCCTTCCCCTCCACCACGACAGGAACCCTTAGGGGCTGAGCAAAATCAGCTCGGGTGCTTCACCCCGTCACCTTTCTCACTATGCAAATACTTGGGCAGGGAGCGCAGAGCAGAAAAATGTGGCTGCCCAGACAACTGTTTATATACAGAGCCACCAGAAAAAACAGGCTCGTGGAGACAGGGCTTCAGCTGGAGCCTCCTGCTGCTGCCTCCGGTGCCATGAGAGATCCGTGCTGATACCCAGGGAGCTGGACGGGAGTTCAGTCCCATGCCAAGGTGGAGGAGAAGGTGGTGTAGCAACAGGGAGAGGTCCCTGATGCTCTGGGCAGCACCAGGAGACCTCTGTACTGACACCAGGTGAGCCACCTGTTTGCTCTGTGCGCTGCTTCTTCCACTTTCTTTTTCCTCAGCACTTGCAGACAGGTTCCCCGTGTGTTCTCCCTTACTGTGCACCCACCCACACCTTCTCTTTGCCCCACACTGCTTGGGAAGACCTCAGGTGAGCTGTGTTTCTGCTGAACTGAGCTCGGCGTGTTTCAGAAGCATTTCCCATGGTGGGAAATAATTCACCATGGGGAGGTGAGCCCAGCGGGAGGGGAGAGGGCCATTGGGCTCTGCCATAGTCAAGCAGAGGGTTGGTGACCCCGCACACTGCCTTCCCTATAGGCGACAAAGGGTGGGCAGGACTTTGCTGCTCATTAAGTTCAATTCTGGAGCAGGGAATCTCGGCACAACCTCTGTGAGACAGAGCTGCTTTCTGCAGGACTCTCAATGACTGCCAAAATTCGATCTGGGAAAGATTAAACTTGTGTGTGTGTGGCTGCAATTCTGATTAATCAAATATACTTTCTGATGGAGGTCCGGACTTGTCACTCTGCCACGGTCGGGGGCTCTCCCAGGCACTTCGAGCTGCATGAGCTGAAGGGCAGGGGCAACACTGGTGCAAAGCCTTGAGCTCGGAGGAAATGCTGTCCCACAGCGGGCTGACAACACCACGTCTCATTCTTTGCAAAGGGAAAGAGAAGCCACTGCGAGTCCGGCACTTATACAATCCGTGGTAGTCACAGAGGAGCTGCCTGCTGGAGGATTAGCCAAACAAATTCTTTTTCCCCCGTACAGATGTGGCCCAGTGGTCTATGTGCGTTCTGCACGCTAGTGTATAAATGAATAAATAAAAAGGACAGCATTAAGTAACACAGGAACTCATGTTAGTGCGGTGTTGCATGTATCATCCAGATGGAAAATATCTGTCTAGACAAATCTGGGAATTATGCAAGCTCAGAATTCCTGAATAATCATTCCTTTCTGACATAACGAAACCATTTGCGATACCCACCGAAAGTAAACTGAAAAACACAGGAAAAACAACAATAACAACAACTTTAAACTCTGAAAACTAGGAAATCTGAATGTTACCAATACAGTGGATAAGAGACGCTATACATGTGAGAACAGAGCTCTGCAACTAGTGTCTGCACATGGGGCCTCTAGCTGCCCAGGTGAGCCAGGGATGGTAATCAGTGCTCGTTCCTGGTCTCAGCAAAGGCAGAGAAGCTCTCCTGTTTTTCAGCATGATGCTCTGCTGGCTGTCACTGCACTGGGACACGTGGCACCTTTGTTCCCACTACACTCAGGCGAGCAGAGGGACTGAGAAGAAAGATGGAAAGGTGTGTTGTCCTGGTGCAAACCATCACAGAGTAAAAATAAGTCAGCCCTGGCCTGGGAGAGCAAAAAAAAAACGTGATGGAAAACATCAAACTCAGTGCCGGAAGCAGCCGCTGGCTTGGAGCAGCACCAAAGGATCACTTCGGATGGGATTTCAGCACAACTCTAGGGTTGCAGTGACCCTGTTTGGTCTTCTCGGGAAACAACGGCACAGCTGGAGGAGATGGGGAACGAAGCAGGCAGCAGTTCTCCATGAGGGGAGCTGGGTGTATCCCATCAAAGGATGGGATCCTACAGATCCCCAGGTAGGTACCCAAGGGGAGAGGAAAGGAAAGGAAAGGAAAGGAAAGGAAAGGAAAGGAAAGGAAAGGAAAGGAAAGGAAAGGAAAGGAAAGGAAAGGAAAGGAAAGGAAAGGAAAGGAAAGGAAAGGAAAGGAAAGGAAAGGAAAGGAAAGGAAAGGAAAGGAAAGGAAAGGAAAGGAAAGGAAAGGAAAGGAAAGGAAAGGAAAGGAAAGGAAAGGAAAGGAAAGGAAAGGAAAGGAAAGGAAAGGAAAGGAAAGGAAAGGAAAGGAAAGGAAAGGAAAGGAAAGGAAAGGAAAGGAAAGGAAAGGAAAGGAAAGGAGTGAGGTGTCTTGATTCTGTGGCCACCCAATTTGCTATGGTTTTGTCACTTGACGCTAGAGGGAAGGAGCAAGCCCCTTCTGCAGAGCATCCAGACAAGAATGTAACTTTTGTTCTGTTCGGGGTTATCCTGCTTAAAAAGTGACTGGTGTTTATCTAGCCTGACCTCTTCGGGGCTGAAGTGGAGAAAGAGAACATGACACTGTCAAGTCAATGTTCCCTTCTAGGGCCTAGGGAGAGAAAGGGAAAATAACAACTGGGAGGATAAATGATGGAAGAACTGCTTATACTGCTGTTTTAGGGAGGGGGCTGTGTAAATATTTGTGCAAAGACAGCTTTGCAGGGCTCGCAGGCTGCAGCAGAGCTCCCCCTGACACCGCGCGCAAGCCACCATTGGACCAACAGCCTGAAAAAGCAGATGTGCCAATTTCCTGTGCTTGATGATGATGGCTCCTAATTACGCCAGAGCTGTGGCAATGTCCTCTCTTATGTATGACTCCTAATTTTGTTTCGTGAAGTCATCTGTGCAACGCTCTTCCGGCATGCAATCACCGTCGAGCTGCAGTCACGGAGAGCCCTGTGCTGAGTGCCAGCGGCGGGCAGTGCCAAGCAGCCTGTGTGCAGAAACCCTTCGCCCGCCGCCCGCATTTGGGAAATTCAGCCCTGTGCGAGCACTGTGTGCTGCCGGAGTCCTGTGTGTCTCCTCAAAAACATGGCCCAGTGCAGGTGAGCTGATGCCAGACCCATAGCAGGGGCACGCTGCACTTGCAAGCGATGTCCTGCAGGTCGGTGTTGTAACACGGCATGCCAAAACACCTTGTGTAAGCAGGGGCTTTGAAAGGGTTGGGAAGGGACTTTCTGATTTTATTTTATTTTTCTCACGTGCAGTTTTAAGAAAGCATCTTGCATTTGTTTGGCATTACTTTTTCTGTTTTCTTTTTTTTTTTTCATGATTTCTCCCCTTCCTGCCCCCTGCAGCCCCTTGTAGGATTTGCTCATTTGTCTTTTCATCCAGAGCCTGCTGTCCTTGCATGGAGGTCCCTTCTCTTGCTTGCTGCTGGGGACACCTGCAGCCCGTAACAGCTGCTGGCTGTTCCCTGGTTGCAGGTCTGTCATTATAAGGGCCCAAATGTGAGCACCTGGGTGTTATCATGGGGGTGTGTTGCAGGTAGGGGGAGAGAGCTGTGCTCGTGGAGCTCAGTTGGTGGTGGCATTGGCTGTCCCTGTGGTAGGGGGAGAGGCTGCTGCTGGAGGGACTCAGGCTGCCCTGAGGAAGACCTCGTGTGGGATGGATGTTACCCTGTGGTGGTTGAGGCAACGGGGAGAGAGCTGCAGGAGGAGGAGACTGGGCTGTGTATCACCAGGAGGAGCAAACAGGGAGATGCTGGACTTTTTGTGGAGGTTTTATGGAGCGCTGCTTGTAGGTAAGAGCTTGCATCCCATGGAACAGGAGAGGAGGGGTGGTGGCTCCAGCCTGGGCTCCTTCCCTATTCTCTGATGCAGGTCTCCAGACTGCTTGCCCTGCCCTGATAGCAAGCAGGAGGAGAAGTGCCATGGCATGAAGCTCTGGAGGTGGCTGGTTGCTGTGCAGACAGGACAGTGGCTGTGCCATCTGCATCCTTGGATGTGTTTGAGGTTTGAGTGGCCCAAGTTCAGAGTTTGGGTCTGAATTGGGCGTTTGCTGTGTTTGGAGCAGGAGGCTTGACTAGCAGTGGTGTAAGGCCTTCTCCTACCTGAATGATTAGGGGAGTTTGGGGCATTTAAAAGTATGGCCGAAGCATGTAATTGTGAACCTGGTCATGGTGCTGCCTGGACTGTTTTCAGGTTAATGAATTTCTTTCAGTGAAACCAGGAGTCTGTTAGCTTGTGTGAAGCTGCAGTCAAACCTTGTAAAGGATGTGCCTGAGGAAAACCAAAGGTTACGAAAGAGGCTGGGGTTTCTACTGTGGTCAGTCTTTCCTTTGCATCCACTGTCAGCAGGCAGCTGGGAAGGAAGCGGGCTTGTGAGAGCCTTTTTCAGCTGGGTCAGGGGCTTTTGCTGTGGGAGCGACGCTGGCTGCTCCTGTGGCAGCTCCCTGGCTGTCAGGAGGAGAAGTGAGTGTTGGTGGTACCCCGCTGGTCTTCAGATGGGAGGGAGATGGTTGGGACTTGTCCTAAGTGGACTTAATTTTTCAGGGCTCTAGACTGCTGTCTCCTCAGCTTTGAGAAAGTCAAATTGGTCAGTATAGTGGGTGGTGTTAATATGCACTGTCCTCTGTAATTGAGGAAGTTGTTTTTTCCTATGACTGTGTAGTTACGATAGGAGTGGAGCAATGCTGCCTGGGAATCCAGATCTCACTTGGAGAGGTCATGCTGGCAGATCAGTGAATACAAGAGTTTGCTACGGGCAGGAAGGGTGGTGTTTCTTCAGCCAGGGATGAGCAGGTGTACCCATCAGTTCACTCAGAGCCTTCTGTCTGCCTGCTGGTCATGTTGTTGCTTCTTTTGATCCATATCACTGTATCGCCTGGCCAGGTTGAGAGGTGCCTGTCAGTTTCTGCATGGGAGCAGCTTTCCCTCTTTGTTACAAGACCAGTGTAGCAAAGAACGTTTTTTCATGAATCACCCTGAGACTGGGAGGTGCTTTGGTCTGTGCTGAGGCTGTGCAAACAAGATGGGCTTTAATGTGCTTGTAACTCACTTCCTGGGGTGGTGCTGAGTCACAGGGCTCTCACCTGGGCTGTGCACCCAGGTGTAAGCGGAGATGCCTCGCGGCACCGGCATTCCATGGTGCGTGTGCCCTGCCCTTGCTGCTTGGGAGCATTGCCTTTTTTTTTTTTCTCCTTGTTTTTCTGTTTGCTCATTTAGGCTTTCCTGCTCCTGACCTGGTGAAAACCCTTGGAGATGTCTGCAGCCCCAGCAATATGTCGTGGTGGTGGGTACTCAGAGGTGCTGGGTGTGCACAGACCTGAAGAAACGGGGGCCTCACACCTGGGGCGGGAGCAGGAGGGTGTTAGAATTGAACAGGGTTCACATGGGACGGGTGGTCTGTTCTGCTGTCTCAGTTGTCCCCTTGTTACACTGACCACAGCGATTTTTACCTGTGTCAGGGAGACCCTGCAGCTTTTGTACACCTGTTTTCAGCATCCGTATTGCTCTTTTTTCTTAGTATGACAGAACTTCATAAGGCTGAAGCTAAGTGAACAGACCATCAGCTCCACAGGGTTCGCCTAGGAGAGGCACATCATGCATCCGCATGGGCTGAAGAGTAGAGGATGGCTTCATCTTGCTGAACTGGACGTGTCCTAGATGCTTGGCACCCGCAGTGAGTTGGTCTTCCTGGGCGATGGAGAAGACTGAGATGTGTTGTACCTGACCAAAAGTGGGTGTCAGCTTTGGGATGGGTTGAAATGCTTCTGCAGACAGCAGAGCCTGGCTCATGCTTGGACTGGAGCAAAGCAGGTGTATGTGTTTAGTGGGATGTCTGCTGCCGGCACAGTAATGTTCAGCAGCCCAGCTGTGCCATGAGCAGCATGCTGGTGGAGAACTCCCACCTCTACCTTGTACAGCATGCTTCATCCCAATGGGTCCTGCGTCACATGGCAGATGTGATGCAGAAGGCAGGCTATGAGGGCAGCACAGCTACTCAGAGTGATGTGGCAACTGCTCAGCAGCAGACATCAGCTGTGCGTGTCCTTATCTGCAGGAAATAAAGAATATCCCCATGAAGTCATGGCTATAAACCAAACCTTCCTGACATTTCCTCTCATGAACCACAGGGACCTTGATGAACGGAGGGGAAAGACCAAACTGAGTCCTCCATGAGGAGTCATCACCTTAGTCCCTACCCTGTGAAAAATTGCATACATCACATCCTGTCAAAAAAAAATGTTTTTCCATCCTCTTTCTTCTGAGCCAGGACTGAGTATGTGTGCTGTCCCCCAACTCAACCCATCCTGATGGAGAATCATAGAATATCCCGAGTTGGAAGGGACCCATAAGGATCATCAAGTCCAACTCCTGGCACCGCACAGGTCTACCCAAAATTTTAGACCGTGTGACTAAGTGCGCAGTCCAATCCTCTTAAATTCAGACAGGCTTGGTGCAGTGACTACTTCACTGGAGAGCCTGTTCCAGTGTGTCACACCCTCTTTGTGAAGAACCTCTTCCTGAAGTCCAGCCTAAAGGTGGAAAGGTGAAGGTGGCAGCTGTGGGAGATGGGCCCTAAATATCTGTGGCTCACTTGGTTGTCTGCCTGGATTCACTTACCTGAAAGGGGTCAGTAGCTAAGGCAATGTCTGCAGCTACTCATGCATTATCTCTGGGGCGTTTTCCCATGTTTGTTTTATCCACCTGCAGTGCAATCCTTGAGAATTTCCTGTGTGTAAAGCAGGCAGGCTGAAATCTCCCTGTGCATCTCTTCAAGTCCCCAGGTTTCCTTGAATAAGACATGCTAAGAAACAGTTTCTCACCTTTTGTGTTGTGGGAATTGAGAGCACTCAGCATCTTGTAGGAAGTGTTTCACATCTTGCAGAAGGAAACAGTTACTAAATGTAGTTCATCAATGCAGAATGCCGTGATGTGATTTAGAAGCTCATTAGAGATCATAATCATAGTGGCAGATGTTGGTCGAGAGTTAGAACCAGCACAATGGAAAATAAGGAGCTGCTTGCCACAAGGTTGATGAAGTTTTGAGGACATTTTCAGAAATACCTGAGTTCATATATGCTGTGCAAGTTGTTCTCCAGGTTTCAGGGTGCATAAATCCTTTGGAAAATAGGATGGAAGTGCTCAAACATCTTAAGTCCTTTTCAAGATATGACTCTTGCTTGTAAGGAGTAAAATTTCAATGAATGCATGCCTAATAAAACCAGCATTAAACTTGGACATGATGCTGTGCTAAAGGAGTTTTCACTGCATATTCAGTGTGGGTTGCACGCAGTGGGGATGGGGCTTTGCGGGGCGGTGGGATAGCCCTGCTATTGTGATGGCTGAGCCTGAGCTCCTTCCTTTCACACTTGACTTGGGCGTGGGTTGGGGCGGCTCCTCCACCTTCCCCATAGGCAGCAGGTCATAGCTGTGTTTTGGGGAAACATCCTGAGGTGTGCCATGCACTTGGAGGGAGGAGAGAACAAAATGGCAGTGAAGAGCCACGAGAACCTCTCCAGGGTGGTGTAAAGAAGGCAGTCACACCACGGGGCTGTGCGTGGTGGTTCTGACAAAGGAAACTGAGTAAAGCCATCATCTTTCCCTTGGGAACCCGTCCCTCTCATTAGCTGAGCCATGTGAGTGTCGCAGTCCCTGAAGTGATGTGGTTTTGTGCAGGCTGACACCCGGCGTCACCACGTCCTTGCACATCAGGAAGTGTGGCATCTTCCTCCTCAGTGGTTTTTTGGGGGGGGTGTCTCTGCGTGCTGGGGGCCTGGATGGTTTCCTGGGGAAGCCCAAGTGATGCTGGCACCAGGAGTGACTTGGCTTTAAAGCCTAGCTGTATGATTTTGGTAATGGGAGTGTCTTAACAAAGCCTTTCTCGTCAGGATGTGGAGTCACCTGATGAAAGCATGGCCTGATAACAAAAAAGTCTCCTCGCAGAAAATGAGCTCTCGGTTGCTGTGGCGCTGTTCTTGCGAGGCTTTCCATCTGCCGCGCAAACAATATCTGACTGAGCCCAGCAATGCTCTGTGCCAGCAGCATCGCTCCTGACAGCTTCCAGCTGTCGAGCAGGCGTGGGCACCCAGGTGCCATGGTGAGCCAAGGCGCGTGCAATAGCAGCCCCGTGGGAGGAAGGAAGGGAGGCACCTGGTGTGAGCCCTGAGCATCCCCAGGCACTGGAGAGGGGAGCTTTGTAGAAAAGAGTACTGAAGAAGCGAGGAGGATGGGTCTGCATGGCCCCATACAGGCACCAAGCCACTGGGGTGAGTTCCTCCTAGTGATGCACCAGGCTCTTTGCTGTGAAATGAGGCTAAAAGCATGTAGGGGATGGTCCATGTGGAGCAGGCTGGGGCTCAGCTCTGTGGCTTGCTGCGGCCCCTTGTGGCCCTGACACACCTTTTTGGGAGGTGAAAGCGCCCGGGAGCCACCGTGGGGCCCAGAGCGCAGCCAGAGCCTCGAGCTGCTACTGTGGCACAGATGATCTCCATAAACTGTGATGACATTAATCTAATGTATGCGTTCTCCTACAAATGTGAATACCAACAAATACAAATTCTATGCAAATAAGGCGCTCGCGCAGTATGTGCAAATGGCTGAACATCTGAGGACTCAAATATTACGGCAGAAGTTTCTCACAGGGATGCTGGATCCAAAACGTGCCGCTGCGGAGCCCGTCTGCGCTCCCACAGGAGCTTCCAGGTGAGGTGGAGGGGGACGGCACCACCAGGAGCCAGGATGTGGGTGCCCAAGCATCCCATGACTGACCCCAGCAGGGGATGAATATGACCCTGAAGTGAGGCTGGGGCAACGCTGCCACTGGTGAGTGGCATGGGAAGGTGAGGGCCTGAGCACAACCCCCCTGTAAGGGGCGTTTTTGGAGACCCAGCGCTGTGTGGATGTGTCCCACCTCTGAGCCAATGTGGTGGGGATGGGGGTTTACGAGAGGGAGCGAGTCTAAGGGGGTTATTCCACGGATGGAGACTTTGCTCCCTTAAAAACAGGCCAGCTCTTTTGGTGCTGGCATGGAGATGGCAGAGGAGAGCTCTGAACCACCCTTGAGATGTCTGCCTGTCTGTCAGCCAGGGCTGCTCACGTGGCACATGCGGTAGATGCCTGTTTTCATTTGTGTGGCCCCCTTGATAAAACAGGCAGAGCAAACCCGTACCCCTGGATAAGAGTTAAAGCTGGCAGCTCCCAGTGCACTGTGAAATCTTGTTGGATTCCTAGGAACTTTTTGCTACTTTGCACTGGATTTTTCTCCTTTCCTAATCCAGGTATTGCTCAAGTTGTCACAAGAAGTTTTGGTTTACAGCCCGTGTACCCCCTGCTGGCTGGCACAGACCAGAAGACAAACAGGTCCCTGCTTCTGCTTGGGGCTGCGTGGAGTGGGCAAGCCCCAAATTCCATTTTGGGAATGGGGAGAGCAGGTCCTTGGGGCAGGGGCT